>NW_010230704.1:0-551 GCF_000690775.1 Eurypyga helias
CGAGCACGGCTGCCCCCCTCCACCCTTCCCCTCCTTCTTTATTTCCTTCGCCCTCTCTCGCTCGCTATTCCCCTCTCTGGTTTTCTCCTTTTCGTATTTTACCCCGTTTTTACCTATTTGTTTGATTGTTGGTTTTTCCTGCCTTTCTCTTCCCTCTCCCCTCTGTTTTTATATTTTTCTTTTTTTCCCTTCTGTTTTTATCCTTTTTTATTTTTCTGTTTTCTATTGTTTTTCTCATTTTCTTTTTTGTTTTTCTTCTTTTCGTTTTTCCGTTTTTCCAATTTTCCTTTTTCTGCTTTTTCTGGCCTCATTTCCTTTCGATCTGACAAACTTAAGTATAGGAGAGTCAAGGGCTTATTTTTTCATTTTTTCTGTTTTTCTCATTTTCTTTTTTCTCTCTTGAATCTTTCCTCCTCCTCCCTTTGCCGCTCTATTTCTCATTTCCCTCTCTCATTTCACACACATTCAATACCGATCTCTGCCTCTCCGTTTTCTCTCTCCTTTCCCGTTTCTCTCCCTCCTCCCACAGAAAGCTGCGTTTTGCCAGAGAG
>NW_010230704.1:565-17041 GCF_000690775.1 Eurypyga helias
CATTTTGCAAACCCGACGCTGTAATTAGCAGACATCCATTGGAGTCCCCTCATCTCCCCAGTGAACTGCTGAAGCCCGACGGGAGCAGGGCTGCACTGACTGGGACACGGCCGGCTCCGGGCAGCCTCCCTGCTGGGGGGAAGGCACCAGCGGGATCTCAGCGCGATTTTCTTACTCTTAACAGCGGCTGCGATTAAACCCAAAACCCAGCCTGCCGGTACCTGCTCGCCCTGAGATGTGGCAGCGCGTGGGGAAGCCCATGGCTTGGCCCCACACCCGCTTGGGGGGATCCAGGCAGTCGAGAAAAAAGACGTGGCAGACCCCGAGTGTCTGGGAGAGGCGACACTCGGCCACATCCCACCTCTCCTCTTGCACAAACGCTCCTGCCCTTGCATGGACATGCATGGCATCGTCCCCCACCGGGACAGTGAACCGGCTGGACTGCCAGCTCCTTGCTGGGACCACCTGCCTGAAGTCCCGGACAGGGGGTCTCCTGGCTTCCCCCAGCCCTGACACCGTGCGGAAGGACTTGGGGCCTGCCCCTGCCCGCCTGCATGGCTCTTTGTCTGCCTCGTCCTCTCCTGCACACACACCGCCTTTCCCTGTGCACACCCCCAACCTGTGCGCCCTCCCGTTCCTCCATGCATGTCCACGTATGTGCACATACCCTACTGTCACACACCCCAAGACCCTCTTCCCCTACACCTCCACGGCTAAGGAAAGCACCCTTCGGCACGTTATGTGCACACACCAGCCTGCTTTAACACACACAGACAAGCTCGCACATAAAACCAGCCCTCACACACGCACATTCCCCCCTGCAACACCCATCTCTGAGGCCCTGCCTTCTCTGACGTACCCAGGCACTGTGGGAGCTGACACTATCCCTCAGCCCCATCTTTTCATGCCAGGAGATGAGTTTTTTCTCTCTTTGTAGGCTAGAGGAGAGAGACAGCCCTTCCTGGGGTTGCCTTGGGGCCAGGAGTGGAGCTATGTTTGGCCTTGACCACTCCAACACCCATTTCACAACCTGGGTGAGAAGCCCAGTGCAGAAGCACCTCACACTGGGCAGGGATCTGAAAATACCTCCATCGCCTCAGGGAAGGGGGAGACTGAGCATGGGACCTCTCTAACCTCATCAGCTGCCTAACGTGCACTTCTGGTGAGTGTGCTGGGACTGTCATTGTCACCTGGGCACATGGCCACGTCGCTATCTTCCTCCTGCCTTTCCCTCTCCTCCGTCCCACTTCCTTCTGTTGACAAGTCCCCGTCAGAAATACGCAATCTGCCTCTCTTAACTGTGACCAGGACCACAAAAATAGCTCCACTTGCTCTGGTCGAGGGGGTCTCCCATCGGTACTTGGGTATCTTGGGCTTCCCAGGGTGCCCAAGAGCCAGAAGAGAGGATCTGGCAGCAGTACTTAAAGGAGTTTAAAGGGGAGCAGAGTCCCCACAGGATTGGGAAGCTGTTGTTTTCTTTCCATTTATTCTTTAAATGCTTTTGATCCTGTTTTTTGGTGGTTTTTTTGAGCAGGGCAGCGTGGGGGAACATTGGTTTAGCTTATCCATTGGAAGCGTGTTCTCACAGCTGGAGGTGAGGATGTACAAGGACCAGCCTTGGAAGGGCTCCTCACCTCTGCCAGCGTGTGGGATCAAACCCTGAAGAGGCGCTGCAGGGCAGAGGGGCTCCCGAGGTGACATCCATCCACCCAGGCCTTGCTGCAGGTGAGTCCCGAAGCAGGGACCGGCAACCCATGTGACCCCTTGCGACACCCTGAAGTCCCCTTGTCCCTAGCACTGGAGCTGATTCATCAGACTGGCTAAGGGAATAATGAGCACTCAAACAAGTGAGGACTTGCTGGTCACTGTTCTTTTTTATTGTGAAAAATGAAGTTTTGGGTAGCTTCCCATGTGGGCTCATGTAAGCCTGACGAGTAATTTGGGCAGGGAACATAGATGAGGCTGATGTAGGCTTGCTTATTATGAAAATAGGAGTATCTACACATGTGTAAAAATGTGAAGGTATTGCATATGCACGCACGCATATCCACACCCTCACAAACTTCACAGGGCCAGCCTGGGATGCCAACCTTCCCCTGGCACCCCACGACCTGCTCCTGCGGCCCAGGGTGCTTCAGTCCGCATGCACACCCACGCACACTCACGTGCAGGTGCAGAGGGAGTGGGGCAGGGGGTGCGAGCATCTTCCTCCTGTGCCCCCACAATCCCAAACCAAGGCAGTAATTAAAGTGACCATTCTCTCCTTCCAGAATCTGAACCTGATTCTGCACTTGAAAGCCAGGGGGAGGGGGAAGGATTAAATCCGTCAGAGCCAGGCTCAGGTCTTTGGCTCTCAAACGCTTTGTGAAACTTCTCTGGACTTCAGCGGGGTTGGTTTGTCCAGACTGAGAGCAGTCCCTGGCCCCGGCTCTTAATTTCTTTGCGCTGGTGCATGAGGGGAGATTAACGGAGAGAGCAGAAGGCTCTGAACTCTGTGGTCACTCCTCACACAGCATCTTTCTTTGTTTTCCCTCACATCCGCATCTCTAACCCTGTGGAAACCAGGCTTTGGTTGGCTGCAAACTGTGGATACCAGTCCTGCGGTGAGCCATGGACAATGTCTTTATTTCCTCCCCCCGCCCCGCCTCAGAAACATAAGGGATAAACACAATAATTTCAAAGAACCGAAAGCTTCCCGCTGGAGAAGCCAACAGGGACCTGCCGCGAAGTCCTGGTACGGAGTGTCACTGACACTGATTCAATCTGACACCTGGGTGTCTCCAAAGCCATCACATTGTGTGCCGCAAATGTATATTAACATTAGTATGCATTGGCACAATATGGATCCATTATTCCAAATGCTTATGAGAACTAGGTGCTGCATAGGAGCAGCTGCTGCTTTTTAAGCCTCAGAGCATCAATAGATTCATGGATTTTAGGGCCAGAAGGGACCCCGACGATCGTGTAGTCTGACCTCCCACGGAGCATGAGCCGTAGAGACTCGCCCGGTAATTTCTGCATCCTGCCCCGCGAGCTGCGGTTAAACAGCAGCCTCCCCTGTGAAAGGCAGCCAGCTTAGGGATTGATAGGGATGGAGGAAGCGGTGTCTCCCTCCGTAAATTGGTTCCCTTCTTTCATCACTCTCCTCGTTAATCATAAAAGGGCAATTTTTAATTTCAAAGCTCAGCTTGTGTAGAACCAGCTTCTCACCGCTTGGTCCTCTTGGGTTCCCTCTTCTCCCACTTCTGCTGTACCAGAAAAATGCTTTCCACCTTTTGCTGAAGTAGTGGCTACACAGGAGAAAAAGGGGGAAAAAAAAAATCAGTGTCCTGGAATGTCACCTGAGAATGGATTGGTACTTCTTATGGGTGGAAATTGTATCTGGCAAATGTTCAACTTCTGGGGGGTTCCCTGACTGTAAGTATTTAATCTTTGTTTAAAAAAATCTGCATAAATGCATTTTGCAACTCAGGGGGTAATGCTGTAGAAGGGCTTTAGTTTATATTGCTTCTCCTGCTTCCAGAAACTGAAAGAAAAAAAAAAAAGAGAATGAAAATCCACTAAATCAATGAAATAAAAAAAAGCTGAAAGTCCTATATTATGGTCACAAAAATTCTTCAAATAGACACCTCCTGGGTGACAGCTGAAGATGGGCACTTATTATCCAAACCACCTCTGATCCCCAAATCACTGACCAAAACTCACGGATAAGGGATCAGATGCAGAGTTTGCCTTCCAATGGGGTTTGTCCCTTCGGTCCCCCCATTTCCCTTTCATTTTGGGGACAGGAGCTCCCTGCCCCATTGCCTTCCCGTTCTGATGCCACCGGATTAGTGTCTGCAAGTGAGATGCCAGGCCGTCTGCAAGAGCTCCCCTGGAAACACACCAGCTTCCAGAAATGGAAATTATTGGATATGAGTATGTGTCCAACCTCACACTCAACTTTTAGAGCAGAAACTAGTTAAAAGGGGCTGTTTTCCAGCAATGTCACTCTGCATTTGCTGCTGAGCTGTGGGAAAGGAAGGGTTAGCAAATGGGATGATTTCAAGGCATTTTCCAACAGGAAAAAATGATAATTTGATGATATTCAGTTAGTCCCTCATAAGCAATCTTGAGTTGATGCAACGCTGAGCCAAAGCCACCTGATAGCCATGGAAGAAGAGACAACCAGACCTCTGAGAAATCCGTAGAGGGAGGGACATAACGGTAGGACAGAGCCTGCAGCGGGGAGGCAACCTCCACATGGTTGTACGGGACTGGGGGAGCAGCTCAGGTGCGGGGACAGGGCGTAGGGGTGGGGAGCTGAGGACAGGGCTGGGGGCTACAAGCCAAGGAACCTCTCCTGTGTCCTCATTCTGGGTAATTCCCAGTCCCACGGTTGCTTCAAGATGCACTTCTGCGTTCCCAGGAGAACGTCTTGTCTGACCTCCGGCGTTTTTTGTTTCTTTTCTGAGATTATGGGATGCCTTTGATAGCATTTCCTATGTGAAACAGCTAGTAGAAGACAAACCTTAAACTAAACCCACTTTCATATCCTCAGGTGAAGGTGATAGAAGCACAAGATTTAAGACAAACTACTTCTTGCAATGAGGTATCTGTGGAACTCCTCACTGCAGGAGCTTAATGGATTAAGACGAAAGTGGACAAGCTCATAGGAGAGATATTCCTTGAAGGATGTGAAGAACATTGAACCCACAGCTGGCTCTGGTGATCCCCAAGAGCATCCCAAGGGACTGTTATATAAGCTTGCCCTTCTCTGCTGCTCTTCCCCAGACAATGTCTCCTTGTCCCTTCTGGGGACAGCAGCCTAAGAGAGGTCCGTTCCTTGATCGGGATGTGGCCACTCCTCTGCTCTCATAAGATGTTTGTTTATCTCCAGCTCAGTATTTTCTCAAGATCTGAGAAAGTAAGGAACAATTGTGTTCCTGGAAAGGATATCTCCAGCATGTCTCCTCCTATCCCACCTTGCGTGAATAGCTTCTTTCTTGGCTGCTAAGCTGAATCCTGGTTTGCCTTTTCTGTTCCATTGCTCGGCTAATGTCACAGCAGACATATCCCTCACCTCTCATAATCTCTGACAATGATGAGAGGAAATGAAAAAAGATTATTTAGTATCATTTTTTTCCTGCTACTAGACGTTTCATGTAGGAAACACTTTCAAAGAAGAGGGATGAATCACACAACCACAGAAATTAGAGATGGAAAAGACCTTTTAGGTCAGCCAGTCCATTTCCCTGCGAATGCAGAAAAGCTTCTGAGTACAGTTAGATTTTTCAAGGACTTTGTCCAGTCTAAACCAACTTTAGCAAGAAAGCTTCAACTACAGTCCTTTCCAAGACGGCTGCAGCTGAGAAGGGGTGGTTTTCGGTGGAGTGTGATTTGAATGGTCCTAAACTTTCTTCTGAGGGAGTCATGGACGTCTGCTGAGGATTCCTGAAGAAATGTTGCAGAGCTGAGTGCATGGAGCAGCCGGGTGGTCTTGGACAGCTCAGTTGGCCGGGGATCTGGCCCCTTCCCCACTCCAACAGCAAACCCATGGGAGAGCTAGGGTAGTGCTGCTATGGGGTGATGGACAGCAGATCTGCTGTAGCTCGCATGGGTCGGAAGCCAAGGGCCCAAGCTGGATGGCCACAGGGCCACCTTGGTCACTTCTCAACAGCTCTGTTCCTCAGTTTCCCTTTGTCTTTTTGGCTGGCCAGGCTTTCAGCTCCTGGGGGCTCTGTGCATAGGGCCATCACAATTCATGCTATGAATACCAAATAAACCATTCCCACCCTAAGCTCGGAATTCAGTATCCTAGGCCACCTTCCCAGCGTGCAAAACCTTCCCAGAGGTCAAGCTACAATTAACTAACAATACAGCTGGAAGAAAAAAAAAAAGAAGAAAAAAGAGAAAGCTATGCTCAGACATTTCATCTCTAAGTGGAGTCACTTTACACACAGCCTTGGGGCTCAGTTGCTCCCATACCCCCACCCATGTGAAATATCTGTACCCAAACACAGGCAAAGAGCTATCCAGATCCTACAGAAAACTGCTTACCTCTTCCCAGGGAAGGAAGGGAGGAACAGAAAAAGTAGGGAAGGAGAAGGGACATAAACTCATAATGATGTTAACGTTCAAAGAAAGCCCTGGTTCAGCCATCTGATGTTGAATAGAGACTTTTGCTGGGTGAACTTTCCCCCAGTGACTCTGCAAATCCTTATACTTACTTTTTTTTGGGTCATTTTCCAAAGAGAGAATGTGTCTGAGCATGGGGTGCAGGCAAGAAGGGCCTTTCTAATTAACCCAGGAGAGAGAGCATCCCTCTTGCCTGCTCTGACCCTGCACCGTTAGGGATGGAGCAGGATTGCCGGAGCTCACCTAGAAACGATATCTTAATCCCCCTCCCCAAAATCCCCGACCCCTGATCTGCACAGAGACAACCGTTTTAAAGAGACAGTGTCACGATGTGCCACCTCCTTCTCATAAGTGGTCACCTGCCAGCTTCAACTGGAGGCGTAATTACCATCCTTGAGGCCTGATCCATCTTATTCCCCTTGAAGTCGATGAGGAAACCTCCCAGACTCTGCTGGAAGCAGTATTAAGAGCCTCCCCCTTCCCCCCCATCTCTTTTCCCAGGATTTATCTCCTTGCGAGGACAGAGGATCCACCCGGCGTTGAGGCCAGCCTGGCCAGGGATGGAAGGGTCTGGAGGGAGGCATTGCCTTGGGGAGCCGGTGAGAGGGAGAAAGAAAGAAGAGCAAACACAGGTCCATTAATCCGCAGTTAGTCTGCCTTTTTTGTTAGGAAGATGAACTTGATGAGTTAATTAAGCCACAGCCTGTAAAACCAGTTTATTTGCATAGCAAACTCCTGGGCCAGTGTGCTGTGAGCGGGCATAGACGTGCAGACAATTCCGGGGAAATTACAGCCTCATTAATATGCTAATCTGGTTGCAGGCCTGGAACGAGTTTTGGGTTTGCGGTGCTTGGGGGGGGGTCGAGGGGGGGGTTGCTTAGCAACCCTTTCCTCCAGGTAACCCTTCTCTTGCTTGCCCTTGATATCCCCCAAGGATTGCCAGGGAAGGAGGGGGCTATGCTGTCACGCAAGAATGAGCAAAGTGAAAGGCAAACACGGGGGGCTGGAGCACAGGGGCGCATCGCTCCCCTCGCGCGGCATCCGGGCGCGCACCCCCATGCAGCTCCCCCCACCCCCAAATCAGGGTACGGAGGCGTTGGTCGCAGATGCGCCGTTGCGCGTCTACCGTGCAACATGCCTGTGAGCATGGAGGTGGGCACGCTGGCTGGGTGAGGAGCACTTGTAACCCCCCCGGCACCCGATTTCCTGGCCACCAGTGCTCCCCAGCTGCGTGTTGGCACCGACTGCTCCCTGCGGAGCGTCCCGCAGCTCTTATGCCTCGGCCTGCCATACCCGGCTCCCCACGGAGCACCCCTCTCCATGGAGCAGTGCTTCTCCAGCCTGTCCTTCTGCTGTCCCTGGCCAGGCCCACAGTTGCCCCGTTGCCCTGACTGTCCTCCTGGAGTGGTGCAACACCCCTTACCCACCCCAGCTTCCTGCAGCACTGGTCAGGATGGGAGTGTCAGGCATCTGCGGGGGGAATGCAGCATCTCTGCCCCTCACCAGGCCCTGTAGCTGCTGGACCACATGGTCAGGGGCAAGGAGGGGGCTGTGTTTCTGCCCCAGTGTGGCTGCATAGTCAAGACGTTCCTCCTGCACCTTAACCACCAGGGATGCATCATGACAGCCTCCTTCCCCCATCCTGTCACCGGCTACCAGGAAAGGGACATGCCCTGGGTGTCCCGGTGTCACACTGTGTTAGTGTCCACCTGCCTTGAACAGCAGAGGAGAGGGCAGTACAGCTTCTGCTGGGATAAGTGGGGATTCCCCAGCAAGGGGTGATGCTTGTCAGGAATGGCAGTCCCAGCGGGGCGTCTGTACTGCTCAAGGAGACAAAGCGCCCACCATGAAGGTCTGATGGCAGATCAAATCTGGGCCAGCCCTACATCCTCCGTCCCAGAGGACTGTACTCACGTACAAAAGCTTTTCTCCCAGCAAGTGCTTCTACCTGCTGGGTAAGCAATGGGAATTCACCTGCTGTGGTCCCTGCTCTCCCAGAACAGGGTGCAAAACCTTTCCTGGGTCATTGGATCTACCCTTGCTCTCCTGGCATGGTCCTTGTTTAGGGTCTGGATTCCTGTCTTGCTGAGGAAGGGGAGGCTGGATTAGCAGATTTTCCACATCTAGACTGCTTCCCTGCAAGCCCACGCAGCTCTGGGGTGAGCTGGGGCTCTCTGTGGAGACTGGCTGAATGCCAAAGCTGTGTGACCGTCTCCCCAAGCCCCATTCTCCATGTTGTGGTGCTTTCATTACCCAGAGGCGACATGCAGACTTTCTGCCACCTTCAGCACGGTTTTCCACCCTGGTCTCCCAAAATCCAGGTCTTGGCCACACTCAGCGTCTGCAGGTGCTGCCCTCAAGGTGTTATGTGGGTGCAGCCTGGCAGTCAGACATCAGAATTCCTTCAAGCTAGACCCAACACCTGCAAAACAGGGCCTGGCCAGGAGTCTCAGGGCTGATGAAGACATCTGGGTCAGATCCATCTAGAGTCTCTGCCTCCAGATCATTCCTTCCGTGACGGCAGAGTCAACTGGAGTTTAAAACTCTGGAGCGCCACTGCTGAGCTTCTCAATCCAGATGAATCATCTAGTTGCAATGGGAATTAGATGCCTAAACAGCCTTGAGGCTGGGGGACCTTTGCTGCCCAAGCCTGGCTCTTGTTCAGTGGAGACTGAGAGCTCACGCGAGGGCGGAGGAGGCTGCTCTCTCCCCATAGCTTTGCTCCATGATGCTTGCAAACACCCACCTCTGCTCGTTCATCAGCCCAAATGCTCTTATTTGAAGTGTGAGCAAGTATGCCAGGCAACAAGTTTTTGCATCAGAGGTTTTCTTGCCAAGAAGCACTTCTGACTTCTCTGGAGGAGGCCGATTCCCTGGATCGCTGCTGGAGACACCGATATGCTGCTGCCTTCCTACCCGGGGAGTGCCAGTCTCCAGGGCTATCCATCCGTTAACCTTCATGAGTTCAAATATTTATTATTCATATTACCCTGAAATGTGCTAAAAAGATGAAAAAAGGAATTAATGTGCCAGATCTTGCATCCACCTTTTAGCTTATTACAGTGCTAAAGCAGTATTAACATTTACAGTGTATGAGCTCTGCTTTGCTTGTGCCTGAGGCCAGGGGATTTAAGCCAGTGCCGAAGTTAATAGCAAGCGCTGGTTAGAAAAAGCCCATTATGTCATAAAGTTGGAATTTCACTTGGGCAGTGGCCACTGGCTCTTTCCAATCGGGATGCAATGCCATCCTCTCAAGCCGTTTCTACTCCGTCACCTGCTCCATCTTGCTCTCCCTCTCACATTCAAACGAAAACAGAATGGGGCAAAATTGTGTTTTTCTTCTCAGTGCTGGTGAATCAAAGAGCGTCACATTTGCCAGAAGATAATTGCTTCAGACTCCGGCCAAGAAACCTCATCCCCTCCCCGGAGCGATGCTAGGAGTTACCGTACGGTCGGAGGTGTTCCTGGGCCCCGTTCCATCTGTTGTGCTGGAGATGCTGGGCTCCTGGACATCTCCTCCTTTACAGCTTGAGCATATTGATTCATCCAACATACATGTGTTCTGCTTAAGGTTGACTTTATGGGCATCTTCTGTCTCCCACAAGGCAGGATCAGCCTGTACAAGTGTGTGAGGAGGCCGGCGGTGCTGCCGTGCCAGCCTCTGCTCTGGGGGTGTCAGGAGGAAACCTCTGCCAGCCACGAGCATGGCTCACGGCTCACGTGCTGCTCATCACAGCTCTGCCTTGGGGAGGCACTGGGCTCTCCTGGAACCTTGATAGCCCCATGGCCAGGCAGGGCCTGCTGGGTGTCTGGTGTGAAGCATGTGTTGGGGGTGATCAGGCAGATGTTTCCCCACTTGGTTGATACCATACCCCTTCCCCATACACCTTGGAATTCCGGAGGACCCTGAGCCTTGCAGCCAGTTCCTGCCCTGCAAAGAGAGAGGGTACCTTGGCCAGTCCTGTGGCCACCCACCAAAACTCACTTGGCGCTGCCACTCTCAGCAGCTGCCATGGTAAGACCCCACCTGGAGTGCTGCGTCCAGCTGTGGAACCCCCAATATCAGAAGGATATTGACCACTTGGAGCGAGTCCAGAGGAGGCCACGAAGATGATCAGAGGGCTGGAGCCCCTCGGCTGTGACGAAAGGCTGCAAGAATTGGGCTGGTTCAGCCTGGAGAAGATGAGGCTCCGAGGAGATCTCATTGCAGCTTTCCAGTATCTGAAGGGGCTACAAGGGTGCTGGGAGAGGACTTTTTACAAGAGCCTGTAGTGACAGGACAAGGGGTAACGGGTATAAATTGAAAACAGGGAGGTTTAGATTAGATATCAGGAAGAAATTCTTCCCAGAGAGGGTGGTGAGGCACTGGAACAGGTTGCCCAGAGATGTTGTGGATGCCCCATCCCTGGATGTCTTCAAGGCCAGGCTGGCTGAGGCTTTGAGCAACCTGGTCTAGTGGAAGGTGTCCCTGCCCATGGCAGGGGGGTTGGAACTGGATGATCTTTAAGGTCCCTTCCACCCCAAACCATTCTGTGATTCTATGATTCTATGATTCTAACTTGTCTGGGCTTCAGTCTAACCAAGAACTTCAAAGTCCACTTGAGACCCACCATCTTTATTCCCACCAAAAGACACCTCTGAATTTCACCAGGATGCCAGGCAAACCCCCAGGCCGGGGAGGGCTTCGATGCACTCACACCACTGAGGCGTGGCTCCCAGCCCTGAAGGCAATGGGCGTCAGGGCCTGTGGGCACTAACAGGCCTTAATGGCCCTGCCCAGCCTCACCTGGGGTATCAGCCCACACCCTCTGCCTGTGGGTGGGAGCTCTAGTTAAGCTCAGGCCTGGGTTTTTGTTCTCTTCTTGAGCTTTGCTGAAGGTGTACCTGGCTATGGCTGCTTTCAGTGTGGACCCCAACCTGTGGGTTGACTTGCCAACTTGGACCTCTCATCACCATGGACCTGTCTGGTGGTCACTGGCCTGTGCCACTGGGCCTGTGCTTCCAGCTTGGCGTCAAACCTGTCTTGTTACTGTGGACTTGCTGCGGACAGGGGCTCCTGGCTGACCTCAGCTGCCATCGCTGGGCTCGCATTGCTTCGAGAGGATGGGATGGGGCTTGCTGTGCCCTGGTAATGGGGCACCCTCAGCTCAGACGTCAGGAGAGTGCTACGTGGAGCCTTTGCTGATGTGAATGTGAGTTTGGCATAACTGAGTTTGTCTTTATTTGAGGCTCAGCTGATTTTCTTCTAAGCACAAAGAGCGTTAAGATTATTGCTGCTTTTACAATTCAACGCTCCTTCTATGTTCCTGTGCACGGGGTAGCTGTTTAAGTGATCCCATTGAGGAAGAGTTTGTGTAGAGGAGAGGGTTTCACCCTTTAGGAAATCAAATATTACTTCTAGCTCCTTATCCTTGATGCATGCGACTCAGCAGTCACTGAGTGTCCTGAAGGATGAGTGACAAATTCCAGCAGTATGTACTGAAGAACAAGATTTCCGGAGGGTTTGCTATCAGCTTTTTTGTTAGCAGGCAGCTGGTTTGGAACAAGAGGAGCTGTGGGAAGGCAGTGGGGTGGTGCTTGGAGAGCCTGGTTACACTGGGAGACTGAGTCACATCAGCGTGGCCGGGCTCACACTAGCCTGGGCATCCCTTCCGTCTCCTTCTAGCCCGATGCCTGCTCGCCTTCTGTAGTTCCACCCTGGGGATGACAAGCCCTCTGGAGCAGTCCCTAGTGCTGGTGTTTAGCAGAGGACCTTGGTGGTCGCTGGAGACCCGAGATATGCTGCTGAAACCCCTGTGCGTGGTGCCAGCACCACACCGAGCCCACTCTGTGGGATCCAGAAATTGCAGCGACCCCTTGGATCTGGAGAGCCATGTTTCCTTTCTAAAGGAAGAATTCAGGCCTCAGCTTTTGGACTCTTTCCTCTCTGTGTGTTTTCTGGCAGAGGCACCCAGACTATCAAAATAGAGCTGAGTCCTATTTGAAATTCAGAGGGCACCATCAGCCCATGTCATTGGCAGGGAATAAATAAATACCTCCTTTGAACCAGTCAGGAGTGATGCGTTGCTGGGCTCATTCAAGGTCACATCTGTAAACATGGGGTGGAGGCAGGAATAAAATCCAAACTGGATCCAATCTCGGCCCTCGCTTCCCTGCGGGACAAAAATCTTCCCTGCCATAGGAGTGCCTGGCAAATGCAGGTTAGAGCCTGGGGAGATGGCAGTGCTGGGTGCTCTCTGCTGATGTCCTTGGAGGGTGGCTGGAGGGGTGTGTGGGAAGGGCCACCATGTCACTGGGCAGAGAGGATGTGTTTCTGGGGGGTCTGACGTCGTAGCATGGAGTGTGACATCCAGCAGTCACACCATTCTGTAACAGTGCTGGCTCCTGGCCATAATGCTGCCTCAGCACCCTTGGTACCCAGCGCGTTCCGACGTCACTGGAAGATTTTAGTTTATCCGTGTCCGGGACAACACTTCCCCAGGAAGAAGCTCAGTTTCTGGCATGGCAGGTAAAACCCAGGCTGTTCTGTGGATGTGTCCACGTGCTTGGCCACACACAACTCGCCCCTTCTCGGCACTTTGCAGACCTCCTTGCACACCGTTCCTCCCAGGCCACTCCCCTCACCCTTTTGGGTGGAAAACTATTAAGGGCTGTGCTAGTCCCCACGCTCCTTTTCTCCATCCCTTGTGATTAACCTATGGGAGAAGCGATCAAAGAGGGAGAATCCAAGAAAAAACCCCACCCTCGCCCTGGCAAGAGCCCTTTGCTCCCACGCGGAGGCTCAGACCCCGGGTCCAAGGCTGCTCCGCTCTCTCAGCAGCGCTCCTCACCCTTTGACGAATCCTGGCATTTGCAAAGTTATTATACCTCATTATGAATTGGATTTTAATCTACTGTAAATAGTCCTACCATTATAGTGTCATAAGAAGCAATTAGCCCCCCTGCTTGCTTCTATGCATGAGGGGAAAGCTTTAATATCACGGAACTGTGAGGGCTTGATGGGGCTTCAGCCTGCACGCACGCAGGCGGGGGCTTTGCTCTCGTGGCGTTAACCTGTTCGGTGTGTGCCGAAGACGTCCCTTCCGTGTCCTGAGGAGGTCTCCAGAGCGAACATCTCCCCAGCTCCTGGTTCAATTTCAGCCTGGGATCGCTGCCTCTCTGTGGCACAGCTGGAAAGCTTCTTCCCGAGGATGGATGTGGTGCAAGCAGATGATAAATCGTGGTTTCCTTGCTTCGCCCTTAGCCCAGTCACAAAGGGGATTATCATCTGCAGGGGTGAGAGGCATCCGGAGCCCGGTCCCTGCCTTGCCTCAGGGTGATTATTTCCAATCTCAGTGAAGCTTTCCTCCTTTGCCTCGTGGAGGAAATTTCATTATCTGGAGCTGGTGCACTTGCACGGTTATAAACGAATCCTACCTTCCCCATGCCTGCGTCACCTGGAGCCGGGCCGGGGGAGCTGGCGGGAGCCTGGGCACTCAGACGTCAGGGCTGTCCCCACTGGGTAATGTCGCATGATTAATAACAACCCCAGGTTAATGGGGTTTTAATGTTCCTCCAGCAGCGGAGAGAGGGGGTGGTATCCTCAGCTCCGAGCTGCCGTGGTGCAGAGCGGATGCTTTGATCTTTGTTTTAGGGAGGGATGGAGATGTCTTTGTGCTCGGGGCTGGACGCGTGTCCGTGGACAACCACGGCACACGTAGGTTGAACAACGCAGAGCTAGATGCGCTCTGGCGTTGGGAACTGTACTCGAGCGCTCACGGCATGGTGTGTGCTGGACACAAGCGCTAAATACTGTCCCCAGTGATGGGGATCCCAGCGCACTGTAGCGGATCGAACAGAGCAGGGGGTGTGAGCACGGCACGAGTTCTGCGTCGGGCTCAGCCCAAGGAGCAGCGAGATCCACCCTTATGCCATTTCCAGCAAAGGGGCTCCCTGCGCTGTGGATTTAGCAGAGAAAAGGCTTTTCTTTCCTCTCCCCAAGGATGGGAAGGGACCCAGCTTGCACATGGAGGGGCAGCAGGGCTGGGCGAAGGGGTGAGTGGTCCGTCCCTCCTTGTCTCTGGAGTCCTGTTCACAAACTGTGTTGTGGACCCCCCTCCTGTGAGTAGCCCTGCAGAAACCTGCTCGCAGGGGATGGGCCCAGAAAAATACTCCCCCCGCCGCCCATCCTTTCTTTGCCACATGAAAGAAAAGCTGGCTGCCTGTTAATTACATGAACCTTCTCATGGGCAATTGAGCTGGCTGCATGTGTGCGTATTCATGCTGTCTGCAAGTTCTTGTCTGATTTGTGCTCACAGGTGACTGAAATAAAGCCAAATTTTGCAACAAAGCAGGGTGCTACTGGCTGTGCCCAGCTGCATCCAGGTCCTGTCCCCTTATTGAGGCAGCATCTCTTCCTGTCAGGGCAGAAACAGTGGCCACCTCCATCCCCAACTCAGTTTTTGAGTCCTGTGAGGACTTGTCCCCATGGGCACGATGTTAGAGCCCCGAAGAGGTGGGCATCCTTCTGCCTGTTACTTCCCTTCCCTCAGCTTTCCCAGGAAAGGTCCTTCCGGCTGAGCTTGGGCAGCGCAGCACACTCCTTCCTTGGGCCAGGTGAGGATGCGGCCCCTTCCCTTGCTGGAAGTGGAGGAGACCGGTGCTTTTGGGGAGGGGATGGGTTATAATGCCAAGGGAGGTGCTGGGGCAGAGCATGTTTGTGGTGGGGATCAGACCGGCTGCTCCATGTGTCCTGGGCCCGCACGTGGAGCCCAGCGGTGAGCCACGGTGCTGGCTGGGCACTGCTCTCCCTGCAATGTCAGCCTGTGGCCAGCCTGGGACTCGAGTCCCTGTCACCGTCCTGTGTGCACGGAGGAGGTGCTGGGGCCCAGGGAGATGCTGGTCCCTGGACCTGCACGGTGTGCATCTGAGATGCTCCCCAAGGACCCTTCCCTCTCCCTGGAGCTGGCTGGGGCTGTTGGCCAACACAAAGCCCTCCTGTATACCTCCGTAACGGGGCTGGCCCCCTCTCTGCATGTAGCCTGGCACAGGTTTGGCCCATGCCAACCAGTGCCCTCCCAGTCAGGGTCTGGGAACAGGTGAGGGTCTGTGCACGGAGCACGCGAAGGGCCGTGACCTAGATCTCCACAGCTCTGCATCTCCTCTCCTTCCTGCCCGATTGACTCCAACCTCTTCCAGGTTTCCAGGCCTTATTTTCCAGTGCTCATTGCTATTCATCGATGCATCTGAATATTTTAATCCTTGGGGAGGGGGGGCTGGAGAACAGCATGCCCCCCCTTTCCCGGTCACCTTCCCTTGCTTATCTACTGAAACCAGGGCCAAACCGTTCCCAGCCTCAGTGGGTGAGACAAATTGTAGAAGAAGCTTAAAGCAAGACCAGCATCTCCCACCTTGTGCTTGGAGGGGGCTGTGGAAGAAGAGAAGGAGGGGGTGAGGGAATCAGCTTGTAATTACAGAGTAAGAGGCAGTGATAAAACGATAATGGAAGAGTTCTGACCCGGCCGAGCCAGTCCTGCAAAGCTGTGAAATAAATTTAGCAAAAGAGCGAGGGCACGGGGGCTCCCGGGCTGGGTTACAGCTGAAATGCTGGTTTCACAAACACGACATAAATTGGATTGCAAACATCTAATTAACCTCTTTGCTTATTCTTTTTTTTGTTGTTGTTGTTGGGAAAGGCGACAGATTCCAGCCAAAGGCAGCACCATGGCTTGGTGTCCCCTTGCTGGAGAGGGTGTGGAGGAGAGGGGAGGAAAGCGATTCAGTGCTTTCACCTGCCAGCTCCCTCCTTGCTGCCCAGACACCAGGGAAAGGGGAATTTCAAGCTCTCCTGGCTCTGCTGGCTTGCGGTGGCAGCTCTGTGTAACGTCTGCGATGCTCTCGCCATGGGAGAAGGTGCTGGTGGGGTTTCTCCCCATGTTTCTTTGTTCTTCATCTCACTCGGAGTTCCCTGCTTCCAGGGGATGGGGGTCTCCTGAGTCCCCCCAGCCAGGCTGGCTCTGCCGAGCTGCTGCATTGCCCTGTGCCGTGGCTTCTGACTCTTCTGGATGTGACCCAACCTCTTTGGAGAACAGAGTAAGAGCCGGAAAACAACCCTCTGCTCCCTTTCCCGGGCTCCAAGGGTTGCTGTTTATCTTGCTGGAGGGCAACCGTTCCACATGGATTTCAGAAGCGGCGGAGCTGTGACTCCCCCCTCCCTCCCCATCCCCTCACCACCTCCTGCTTTTCCCTCACCCCAACCTCTTCTCTCTTTCACCCCACCTTCCCCCAGGGGCATCCAGCCAGTGCAAATGGTCCCTTGGCAGCAATGATGAAGATGGATGTCTGATTGATTCTCTCTCCTCTGTGCAACCTCCTCTCCAG
>NW_010230705.1:0-597 GCF_000690775.1 Eurypyga helias
TCTTGCCCCTTCCTCCACCCCCTCCGGATCTGCCCCCCTCCTGCAGCAGATATTGTTATTATTTATACTCCCCAAGCATCCCTTAATTTTCTGCCAGGGGAGAGGCTCAGGGAAGAAAGCCTTTTAAGGATTTCTGCCAGCACCGGGAAGCGAATCCCCCCAGTCAACACTGCCGCTGGGGGATTTGAGCGTAGACGAGTGCTTAAAGCCGCAAAGGGCAGAGAGAGGGGCGGGGGAGCCGGGGGCACGCTCTGAAACCAGATGCCCCCCCGGCCAAAACACAGCTCCTTCCTCTGCTTTAGGAAACGGATCCCTCCCGCGATTTCCTTTCAGAGGTGACTTGTAACCTCTTCATTAGGGTCGGCTTTGGCAGAGCGCGCATGGGGCAGTTGGCAGGGCCAGCCCGCCGGCTTGCCTTTCCCAGGGTGGAAAACAAACACGGCAGCTCGCAGCAGCAGACCCGCGCCCTGGCCATGCTCTGATGGGTACCATGGACTTTAAGACAGATCCCAGTGCGGTAACGATCAATTTGCTGCTCATTGTCCACCCCGAGGAGCCGGCGAGGAAGCTGAAAGGGCAGAGGCCGGCAGCAGGCGG
>NW_010230705.1:612-14054 GCF_000690775.1 Eurypyga helias
GCGGCGGGAGCGCAGGTAACGTCCTGCCCGCAGCGGTGCGAGGGACGGGAGGGCTGCAGGCAGCACCGGCTGCCCCAGCACGGAGAAGCAAAGCAGCAGCTTTGGTGCAGGGTTTGGGCTTTCTCCCCCCACCCCTACCCCTTTTATCCTTTGCAGAAATGCTGCAAAACCCCCCACCTCTTCCCACTGGAGCCTGGCATGCCCTCGCTGCTCCTCCCGGTGCCGGAGAGCCCTGGCTCGTGCCCCGGCGCATGCTGTGTGGTGTGGGTGTCGAGCTCTATGCATGCACCCCAGGGTGCAGAAGGAGGTGACATATGCCCGGATACTAATCCGAGGACCGTGTTTGCACCTTGCTCTGTCCTGTGGTGGCCCCGAGATGCCTCCACAGGCTCCCGTGGCCATGCCAGGGGAGCCGGGCAAGCGCTCGGCTGTTTCACCCCAGACCAGTGCCTACTACAAGGGAGTACAGGGAAAAAACTGTTCTGTTTGAAGCGTGGCCAGGCTTTGTCTCTAAGGATGACTACCCTGAGCCATTTATAGCTACAGTTTGGGACAATCTCCCTGGCCCAGCTCCTATCCCTCAGGGGATTTTCCAAAAAGCTAAGGCTGTGCTCTGCAACTGTAAGGGGACCCTCCCTGCAGAAGTAAATGGGGAAAAAGGAGTATTCCTGCTCTAAAACTCTGGGGAAAAGCTAGATTTCAGACCACCAGTTCCAGGCTAACAAGGATAGGCAGAGCTAACGCAGAAGCTGTGTTCATGCTGCATCTAACACGGCATCCCAGCACCCAAATACAAGCAAGACCTGTGGAAGCAACTTAGACATGGACTATTGCGCTTTCTTCTCCTGGTATTTCATACTCCAGCAACAAGGGCTGCAACAAATGGTGGAGGTGGGACAGGGAAAGCGGATCCCAGTGACACCTGGGTTCAGCTGGTATGACGGGTTACGTGAAAGGTTTGGGGGTGCTCGGCCTCCAGGGACTGCCAGGAGGACAGCCTGCCAATCTCGCGTTTATATTTTACAGGTTTGCAGGATGATGGAAATGGAAACAGCAGATCACAGCCACCTCAGGGGAGAGACCTTAACGGTATGTCACCTTCTCACTCTGCTGCTAAACTAACCCCTGCACGCACAACCCATTTGCAAGCTTTTAGCAGCCAGCTCTGCCTCACAAGCATAAATGTGCTTGAAACAACTCAGCCCTTTCCAGTGCTCCGAGGGGGCTTCCATGCACACAGGCGTAGGGCCTTGGGCCGTGTGCCATGGGAAGCGTCCCCCCCATGCTCTCCCACGCCCCACGGCCAGGATGCACGCAGGTGGCACTGCAGAGCCCGCAGAGATCCACCAGCTGCCGTGGAGCTCGGTCGTATTTCAGGTGCACAGAGCTCTTATATTTCACAGCCAGCTGATGGCAGGGGAAATTCAGTGCCCAGATCACAGCCAGAGCTTCCAGAGACTTCCCCAGCACTCACATAGCTCAAGTGGGATCTGGGGTGTGCAAGAAACCTTTGGGATTTCAACCCATCTATCCCCCAGTCCCTTCCTCATCTCCCATGCTCAGCACTGAGTGCAAGGCATTGCAATCTAGGAATGATGTGGCTGCTAGTCTTGAATGTTCCCTGCCAATTCCTCACGCTCCTGCCCTGAAACAGTTTGGAAGGAACATCTGCAGAGGTTACCCCTGGCTGTATGTGGCCAGGCTGCAGGACTGCGATGGAAGAGGATAGAGCAGTTCCCAGGGAAGGGAATCAGCCCACCTGACTTGCTTCCCTGGCAGTTTAAGCCTAATGTGGTGCCCAGCAGAGAAAGGCAAAGGAAAGCAAGACAACACTTAAATCTCATGGTGCCAAACTGGATTCTAGTTGTACCAAACAGGAGCTTTGCTTCCAGAGACAAGCAATAGCACTGTACACAAGCCCGTATGATGCTCGATAGGAGCCCTGATCCAAGCGCCTCTGAAACCAGCGGTGGCTGGTGGGTGCTCACAGTCTGTGAGCGAGCGACATTACATGGGCAAGACACAGCTTCGGGGTTTTTGTTTTCCAAACCTGAGGGTCTCAGACACCGGGTAACAAAAGCCTCCACTCCAGGAAGCAGATAAATGCTCAACACCCTCTTGAGCATATTCCATCGTGCTCAAGAGGGTCTGCACCCAGAGCTGCAGAGCACAAGTCAGAGCCTCCGTTACAAATGAGAGGACGGTATCAATCACTTACCACCCCAAACGAATGGCAGGAGCATTTAGTATGCATGTGGGAAACCTTTCCTTGCAGCTCTACCGTAGGCACAAGTCAGATCCCTGTGAGGAATTCAGACACCAGAGGAGCAGGCAGAGCCCTCGCTGCTCCAGCACTGCAGGGGTTAATAATTTTCCCATTAATCAGCCGTGTTAGCATCTTGATGAAGCCTCTGACACCACCAAGCAGCTGGTGCTGCCGCAATATTTACAAACTGTGTGACATAAGCCTCACCCCAGCCCCACCGAGGCAATCGGGCTGCAGCCCCATGCCACACCGCAAAATCCCGTAGGTCACGGGCCTGATCCTTGTCACGGCCACGAGGTACAACTGGCATCAGCCTTTGGGACAGGCCACGAGCACCGGGCTCCTTGCACTGGTCTCTGGTGGCTGGCAGGACGGCGATCCCGTGCCGCTTTGAGGGAGCGAGGGATCGCCCTGGCCTCCTGGACAGCGTCCACCCCGTCTCCGGCAAGGCCGTGCGGGAGCTGCAGCTCAGCGTCGCCTGGCATTTGCTGCCCACCCTGGCTAACTGTCAGGGCAGCCCAGGGATTCCATCTGCCTGCAATTCCCAGGCATGCTCCCCACACCTCCCTCTGCCCCACGGACCCCCGGGCCAGCCAGCATTGCTGGGAAGGCCAGGGGCTCCCGGAGCACAGAGGGGAGAGGTGGGGATGAGGGGATGCCGACAGCCATGCCAGCGCTCCCGCTCAGCCGCATCACCTCCAAGCACCCCATGCTGCCCTTCCCAGCTCTCCAGACACGCACCTGCTGGTCCCAGCACCCTGACCCCATCACCCTGATGGCACCACCAGCTCCAGCCCTTCCCAGGGCTGGAGCTTCCCTCTGGAGCAGGGCCACGTGCCCCTGCACCACGAACAATTGGACTTCTTGTGCCGTTACTTACTTGGCTGCTGAGCAAAGGCACAGATTTACCCCACCCCTGTGCCAGACACCCCCGTGCCGGACACCCCCACTCTCTCCAAGGCACTGAGGTGTTCTCCTGTGTACATCCAGGCCGGCGAGTCTCCGGGGAGCCCCGCAAGCAGACGCAAGCTGTTGCCTCTTACTCTAACGAAGGTAAGCAGCAACCCAAGGGCTAATGGGTTTTCAGAGCAGGGCTGCAGTGAGCTCCCGCTCAAGCGTTTTTTGCAATAAAAGTAGCCTCAGAACACCCCAAAAGAGCAAAAGTGTTTGCACAGAGTCATCCCTTTGAGAAAGTTTCATTTTACCTTCGAATTAACTGACAAGATAGAGCAACAAGCTCTCGACACCCTGACAGCTTCAATCACCCCAGAACCAGAGTCAAGCTTTAGGATTTAAAATGCTTTGGGGTTTTTTTAAGGTTTTACAGCCTTTCTTGCCTTCTGCTTTTGGGCTTTAAAGGACATCAAACTTTTCTGCATAATCACAGGAGATAAACTTTTTAAAACCTAAATTCTGCAGAAAAACTTTGATGAAAGTGCAGATTCCTACCTAATTGGTGGGTTCCCAGAGCTGGCTTTCAAGGAAAACCCCAAATGTCACGAGACTCAGTAAAATTATCAGAGGTAGCACGTGCTGTTGGAGGGCAGCCCCAACGTGCAGTAACATCTTGACCTCCAGCCTCAAAGCAACCTCTGGCTGATCCAAAACGGGGAGTCCACGGGCACACCGAGGTCCTCCGGGGAACCTCGCTGGTTGCAAAAACTTCTGAAATACTTGCAAAAAAAGTGCAGTCTCTTCTGAAAAGTTCAGGTAATTCTTAAAACACACTCCTTAACTTTTTTCCTTATGTTTTTCTATGAAACTGGAAACATAAGACCCCAGGTTTACATCCGAGGCTGTTCTGGAGCATGATGGCATGCGGAACGTGTGTCCCACGGCACACCTGGACCGCAGCTGGCTCTGCCAGGATGTTGCCTCTTACAGGCAATGGCCTCTGCCAAAGATTTTAATATCCACAAGTCAAACCATTTTCATAGCTCTGAGCCTTTTTCTGTTTGATTCCAAGAAAAATCAATTTTAAAAATAATAAATTATTCTCTGCTTACCGGATCTCCATCAAGAGCTATTTAATATGGTGACAAACGTGGTTTTTAAGCTGCCACAGGAGCCTCGCTGAGGACTTCTGCTTTATTCATAACCTGTTAGGCTATAACTGGCTGTCTTTTCTTTTTTGAGAACTACAAATCATGCCAGAGATGACCACTGGCTTTCTGACCTTACAGTTTGTCTTAAGGCCGCTTTGTTTTGTCCGGAAATCCAAGCACTTCGGTGTCTTCAGAATCCCCAGTGTTGCCTCTTCTCTTGCTAAAGTTAAGGGCAATCCTTCCCTTCGCGTGCTGCTTCGTTTTCCCTTGCTCAGTTCGTCATCATTTCTTGCAGGAACCCAAGTGACGGTGGAGATCCATCCCAAGGACACCACCCCACAACTCTTCAAGAAACTCTCCTTTGGAAAAGGTACAGCCTGGGCTTTAAGCCCTGGCAGAGCAGGTCGAGGGTGGGTAGGAGAAAGGGCCGCATCCTTCCCTTTGTGGAAGTAGGGAGGGCGAGAAGCCCTCCGGGGGCTCGAGATGCTGCACCCCTCGAGCCTGGTGACTGCACTAACCATGCTGGGGTTGTTGCAGGTTCCCGGAGGCTGTCCAGCCTGAGAGGTCAGGACAACAAAGGTAAGGCTCTGCTCCACCACGGCACGTGTCCCCAAGCTAGCCCTCACCCAGGAGGTTGCTCCCAGGAGGAGACTGGCTCCCTTCTCCCCATAGGAGGATCTTGAGAGGATGCCAATCCCTGTGCCCACTCTCCCTACTAGGCAGATGCTGCTGGGCCTTGCCAGCGCCTGGGGCTTGAGGACCAAAATCCTGCTGCTCCTAGGGCAGGGGGGCCTCCTCCTCCTCCAGCCCTGGGATAAGGCAGATGGTGACAGTCTGGAGGCCACAGCATCCCTCAAAAATTCTCCAGCTGCTGCAGAGCTCTGCAAGGTCATCACCTAACAGCTCTGGAGCTCAACTCTCCCTTCTTCCACGCCTGGGGGTTTGGCCGGGTGCTGGGTAGGGTTAGGTGTCCCCAGCCCGCGGGCTAGAACAGGAGATGCCTGACTGCCAGGGAATGCGGCTCTGCAGAGCCGAAGGACTGCAGGGTGGGGACATGGAGCCTGCTGCGGTCCAGAGGCTCACTTCACCCCTCCACAGGGTGTTGACATCCATGTCTGAATACAGGCAAAGAAAAGCCTCAATTTCAGCTTTTTCCCACCCAGTCCTGCTCCCCCAAAATCACTTATTTCTGTTTGTCTTTCTTCTCCTGCCGACAACTGCTCACCTCGCACTCCCTTCCCACTTTGCTAGGTTTCCAGAGGACCGAAGCCCCGCGCCCGCCGGGAGGAAAAGACCTGCACGGTACCTATGGCCTCTCCTCACGCCAGTGGGGCACAAGGCAGGGCAGCCCCAGAGAGGAGCCCGCCAGTCCTACAAACAGAGCTTACCCGGCTGCAAGCCTGGACTGAACTGCACGGGCAAGGGATTCAATTTCTATTACCACGAGTAACGTTCATCTTCCCAGACCCTTGTTGGTCGGGGTGGCAGATGGGGGTGGGTTTGGGAATGTCCTACACGTCCGAGACCTTCCCAAGGCTCTATACCCCAGCAGGCTCTCCTGCCAACGGGCACAATGCGTGCTGCCTAACTGCCCCGGGCTAGGTGAGTTACTGCGGACCCCGAACCTGCGGGAGCCTTTGCGGCTCCAACCTGACAGAGACAAAACCTGATAGCCAGTTTAAAAAAAAAATCATCCTGTTCCCAAAAGGCAAAAAGTAATTTTCAGAGCTGTATAGAGTAGGAACCTTTAGACGAGTAAATCTGCTTTATCTCTCTTTAGGTCAGTGTAATAGCCCTGATTTTCAGGGAGAACCGAGACAAACAAACAAGCCTGTTAAAGAAACAGATGCTGTGTGCTCATGTGCTGGTTTGCCTGCGTGGCACAGGGAAGTGGGATGCCCCATAACCCTTCCCCAGGGAAGGCTTCCCAGAAGAGCAGGGGTCAGGTTAGCAGAACACCTTTGCAAGTCAGGAATAGACAGATCTTCTGGCCATTTCCCCAGTAGGATGGAGCTGGTGGCTAAGGGGCCAGAGCCCCGTTTTGTGGGAGCTGGAGAGGGAGCAGCTGATGAATACAGAAGTCAGAAGCAGTGCCGGCTTCTCAGCCAGGATAGGATGCTCTCGGAGCCTCTCATGCATCCTGCTCTCACCGGTGCTGGCTGAGCAGGCAGTGGAGAGGCATCCCACTCACTTACCAAGGTCACAAATAAAGCAGTATGCAACCAGGCCAAGCCTCTGTGCCCCCGCATGCAGCCCAGAGTGATTCGCTTCCCCCGTCACCTCTCTAGGCAAACAGCAGCTCTACGGCACCATTCATTCACCTCTCCCAGCACTCAGGAGTCACGCAACAGCCTTTCCACTTTGTGATCTCTTTTAAATCCTTTTTTCCAGAGAAATAACAATCCTACAGAGATAGCTAGAAGAATCTCTTTAGTCCTGAATGGCTTTGACAGCACATGACAGGGAGAGAGATTGCTGTAGTGCTCAATTCTCCTCTCACCAGCTCCGAAGAAAAGGGAGGGTTGAGCAGACAGTCCAGGGGAGACATCCATCCGATATATCTGCACATCAGGCTGGATCACTCGGGTGGCAGAGAGTGAGCAGTGTCAGCTCGCTTGGAGGCTGATAAAAAATAAGTTCTCAGGTTAATTAGGGCAAGTTATTAACCCTTTATTCATGCTGAGTAGAACTGGGAGCCTAGAGCCTGCAGAGGGGCAGGCACATCCGTGTCGGTCCCACTGCTCCCTGTGTAGTGTTTCTCATGCACTTGAATTCATGCAGAATTGTGACCCTTCACCATGCCAGTTAGTCATCGCTTTCAGCAAAACCACTGGAGAAACACAGCTCTTGGCTGTTTCGTTTTAAAAAGCCAAGTTTTCTCCAGGGTTTCCACGACACAGATTGTTCCCTGACGCTTTCACATTGTATCTTGTGCACCTACATGTAGTATCTTGGGATTTTCACTCCTGTTATACAATGCCAAAGATGCTGGGGCACCTCCTGCTCCTGCATTGCCCAAATTATACCAGACTAGTCAGCATGGCTCCTGCTTTCCATGCTGCTGGCAGGGTCCTTCTCCAGTGCCCTCGACGCCCTCGGCACCCGCTGACGGATGCCTCTGCAGTGTCCCCTTGTTCAAGCGTTCGGCCAGGAAAAACACCCCCCTCCCCTCCCCAGACAATGACAACTTGTTTCTTTTCAGCATATCCATGGGACAAATCCTCTTTGAAATCCATGCCAGTAGATCTGCAGCAATTTGAGAAGCTGGATGCCTACGCATTAAAAGTAAGTCTTGCTTTTGCCTCTGCTCCTCTCCCAGCTCCCCTGCGGGGCCGTTCCTTGAGACGCAGATACCAGCACAGACACCAGCTTAGTCTGAGCTGATGGGGCCTCAAAATCCCCCAAACAAGTGCAAAACCATTTCCCTGCAAACAGAGATCCCACTCTAGGAGGGAAATTATGACCAAAAATACTTTTTGCTCAAAACATGGAGTTAACTTTGTATTTCTATTTTTACTGTAGCTCGAGTAAGAGCAGTCTCCTGGCAGGTGGGGTCTCACCAGCTTTAGGGGAACAGGGGAGACCTACCACAGTAATTTCTTCACTAGGATCTTGCAATGCTTCCTCCTCAGGTAAACGTCAAGAACAGCGTAGAGGAACTCGTTAAAGCCCTGCTTAAGCAAGCCCGGACTGACCTGGAGAAGGTCCGAGCCATATGGATGTGGATATGCCATCACATAGGTAGGTTGAGCTCTTCTGAGCAGGCAAGGCTGTCGCTGTCACCCCCGTTGCAGCTGGTATCTGGTGGGTTAGTTCCACGAGGTGGGTGGTAGGAAGGCTTCCCGGTTGTATTCATCTGGAAATGTATTCCAAGGTTATCCCACCATCTCCGTTCCCACAGTCCATCTCATAGCTCTGCCAGGCCAACAAGATTGTGTGTAAACGGTTTCTTTCCACACAATGGATCTGTAACTCCCACCCAACTTACTCGAGGGTGTAACCATACGAGTCCCGACCACCTGAGCAGCTGGAGCATGAAGCCCGGCTGCCGAGCGCCAAGGCTTGGCTGTCACCTTCAGAGCCATCAGAACATCCATCCCCACCACCGTTCTGAATCCCCACGCCCCCCATGCAGCCCTTCCCAGCTCACGCGGCCCAGGGGCGCCTTTGCTCCGGGAGGGTCTCGGTGTAGGACCCACCAAGCTGCCTTGCCCAGCTCGGTGTCACCACAGCTGCCTCTGCTGCTCCCTCTTTGGGCCACAGAGCACCCCTTGCAGGGAGCAGCCGGGACAGTCCAGTCCTGCGCAAGCTGCCCTCTCACCTCTGACGGTCTCTTGGTTGTTCCGCTGCCAGCTCTGCCCCATGTTTTGTGGATACAGCCCGCGCTCTGGTTTCTAGCTGGTACCTAACCGCGTTCATCCTGCTGACACGTCCATCAGCAAGGCCAGATTTCATAAACAGGCTGGCACCCGCGCGATTGCTGTCCCTCCACCCCTTCAACCTTCATGAGAGATTTTATCACTCACTTTCCCTGCCCCTTCCCACCCAGCTCCAGCCTGAGCAACTCTGGAGTTTCAGAAATAGCCAAGGGATGCAAAGGGGACCAGGAAGGAGGAGGCGGCAGCATTTGCAGCCTCTCCATTCCAGCACATCAGTGGGGGCAAGAGGTTTCTTGCCACCCCGAGCTCCTTGGCGGGGGAGACTGGGTGTGCGACGTGATTGCATTTTGCACTGCATCTGTGAAAATGTTTCTTCTCCGCCAACCCTTGGTAGACCTGTCTTTTCCCTCACCTCGTACGCATCCTGACGGGCTCTGGTGGGGTGCATTTCCCTGGCTGAACAGGCCAGCTGACGGAGAGCAGAAGAGCAATTCGGGAAGCACTGGCCTAATCTCACGCCCACTGAGATCAGCAGAGCTGTGCCAGCAACTGCACGCTTAGCATCGTTAGGTCAATCCCAAACAGCTTTAATCTTGCCCTTAAATACGCAGACTGCTGATTTCGCTGCATTTCCTGAAACCGAGCACTTGACTCATCCCAGCTCCCGCTGCTGATCGTTCAGTCTTGAGGCTATTAACTCATTTCTGCCTGCCACTGCCTGGCCAGACCCTGCTCTGGACGGCCGGTCTGGCCTGTCGCTCCGTTTCCCTTACACGCATTCAGGGGATGTCTCTGACCCTGCTGTGAGCTCCTTATTTTACCCCATCTTGGCCCTGTTTCTCCTTCCTTGCTGCAGAGACTGACCCGCATTTACATGCACAGAAAAAAACCCACAGCGCTGGGAATTTAAATTGGCTCACAAACATGCAACATATCTACCCTGGGAGATCATACAAATTCTCACTATAAACTATATAAATTCTCTCCTTGTTTGGATTTTAAGTGAGTGCGTGGCACCCTGGGTGTCTCTCCCCACCCAATTCAGCTCCCAGCCTGCGACGGACCACTACCTCCACGCAGCACTAGCCCCAAAAGAAATTATTTCAGCTACCATTTCCAGCATAAACACAGAGCCAGGCGCAGCCAGCGAGCTCTCCACAGCCCTGGCGCTGCTCGGCACCTCTGCGGGTGGCCCGGCAGAGAGTCCGGGTGGAGCAGACCAGCCTTGCCCTGGGGCCCCATGACCAGCCCGGAGCCCCGCAGGTAGAAGGCGAGCAGTCGCAGCAGTTCATCAAAGCCCAAACGCAGCGTGTCGCCAGCCTTCCTTTCCTCTTCCACGGCACTAAAGGGAGGATGAATCAGCTGAGGCAGCATTCCTTAGGGCCTTGTCAGAAAAATATGTTCCTATGTTAAGAGAGAGGTTACGGACATGAGCAAGGTCGGTCGGTATTGAATTAACCTCCCCAGACCAGCCCCTCAAGCTGTCAGAAGGAACCCTGCTGTGCTGCTTTTCTGCATTCATTCAAATTAAGATTTCCTATGATTGCACGTATTAATATGACTCGCTTGCAATGAATCGTTTCAGGTATTTCCCAACAAGCTACTTTCCAGGTATTTTTACTAGACGTCGCTTGTAACGAGTGCAGAGCGCTCCGCGGTTTCCTTTGACAGCAACACACGCCTGACTCCTCCAACGCAGAGTGCTCCGCTGGTACCAGGAGCTCTTGAGGCTGTACATGCCCCTGGGGGAGGCCCCCGGTCTCTAACAGAGTTTTCCTCCCACTTGGATTCAACTGCTGAATCCCAGGCTTAGAACGAGAGCGAGGAAAGGCAGACCTTGTCGCTGTCCCCCTGCCACGACACCCACGAGCAGCGTGCACCACGGCTCGTTGCTCTCTGCCCGCGCTCACGGAGATGAAAAGCAAACCAAGCGTCGCTCCCCCTGCCCGTCCATCCCGTTGCCTCAAGGCTTTTGGATGAACTTTCGTCTCTGTTCCTTCCCGCAGAATACGACGTGGTGGGCTACCATAACAAAAGCCAGCTGTCCAGCAAGCCCATAGATGTGCTTCAGACGGGGAAGAGCATTTGTGAGGGATACGCTGGGCTCTTTGAGCAAATGTGCAGGTAAATTAAGCTCAGAAACATTCAATGCCAGGGAGAGTTAACATTCATGGTCATCTCTCTGCCTATTCTGTCTGCCTTTGCATTGACTGATGTGACTTTAAGCAGGACGTGGAACTTCAGCTTTCAAACCGTGCTGTGGAAAAACAGCGAGTCCTAGAAAGGTCAATTTTGCTTCCTCCTCCACCCCTCCCTCCCCAGCATAATTTACTTTGTGCCATCTGCTGAGCTTCGCATTGCATTAACATAATGGCAGATGAAAACACAGAGCTAATTTGGTTAGAAGAAGCTAGGTTTTCCCTTTGAGTGTCTGTATGTGAAGGTTAAAAGCATGGCAAGACTTAAACAAGGAGGAGTGTTGTCTCCAACACGCTCCCATGCAAGACAGCCCCGGAAGGCCCTTTCCCAAAACCTCACGGAGATGCCCTCCCCCCCCACCCCAGGGACACTGCCTCACACCGCGCCGTTCTCTGCGGTCAGGCTTGAGGTGCATCGTGTTGGCACTGACCGACTAAAGCCCATCCTTGCCTACAAAACCTTGTTGGCTTCCCTGGGGATTACCTGCGTAAACGAGCGGGACTTCCCACACAAAGCGGGACTTTACGATTGCCAAGCCACTCCTGGAAGGGGCAGCCCCCTCCTTGGCAGGGAGAGCAGCGCTAATAAACCCCTTTTCCCTCGCATTCTCCAACGCAGTAAGGGAAGGAGACGGCCGTTGCGCAAGGCCGTCCTCAAGCACATAGGAAGGAGCAGCATCTCACCTCTCGTAGCTGCATGCGACAGCTTGGTCAGCAGTGCGTGAAGGCAACGAAGGTGCCGGCATGTTTGGGACCAGCCTTGTGTACAAGGGTTGGCCAGGAGGAGAAAACGTGACCTGGCGACCCGAGGACACGAGGTTGGAAGGGGCTTCCTGACGCCGGAAAGCAATGGTGTGCTTTCCTAAGAGCGTGGGCGTGCAAGGTGGGTCTCCCAGGGAGCACCTTCTCAGCAGAGCAGCCTCCATTTACAAGAGAGCTTTGGCAAAAATAAAAGACCAGTTGATTAATTGGTATGTGTAGGCAACAATTGGCTTTCCACACCATCCAGAAAGATTCGGGGAGGTTTTCACCATGAGACAAACAAAATCCACAGGGAAAAGGACAGATTTCAAAAAAAAAAAAAAGTGCCAGATGCTAAAGTGGTGAATGCTTCCAACCAGTAACATACCCTGCAATATCGGATCTTACTTTCTAACTTGTAAAATAAAGCAATAGGACAATGAAGTAGGAACTTAGAACTGCATCTTATGGAACAGTTACTAGCCATTAGAAGTGGGAGAAATTTGCATCTGTTCATTAAAAAGCATATGTTTAGTTCATTAAAAACATCAATCTTTCCAAAGGTATCTTTTAATATTTAAAGGCTGTGTTGATTTACTCCTAATTCCTCAGTTCCAGGTCGAGTATTCATTCAGTGATTTGGGAAACCTCCCTCCTCTTTGTCAGAGCAAAGAACGCAAACAAAGTATTTTAGCAGCACTGATCAAGGCTCAGCTTCTCAGCTGACACCCAGCTCGAGGCGGTAGCGTGGCCGAGTGAATCGTGGGGTGCAAAGTCATAAATTCACTTGAGGGTAAAACCTAGCAGCCTGGACTTGAGGAGAAACTTGCTTACCAGAACTCATGATGAAGGCAAAACAATGATTTGCCCTCTGGGAGCAAAGCTGACCGCACTCCCATGATGGCTCAGACCACTTCGCGGCTCATTCATAATTAGTCTGCAAATAACCCAGGTTTCACATCCTCTTGCTTTTCCTAGTTTCTACAGTCAGGAGCTGTTCCTTCCTTTCAGGCACAGGAGTGTACACCTACCTACCACAAGTACAAACCATTCTGTCTCCCCTGAAGAAGCCAGATTTGCTTTTTTTTTTTTAGATTAAATCATCAAAGTCAATCTGAAATCAAAGGGAAGAAGGTGCCATGGAATTCCAGTGACACCTGTAGCACGATCCAGATCATTTCCTATTCTTTTTGAAGCAGAAAAGCAACTTAGCTTTTAACCTCTTTGCTGCACCAAACAGATGTGGCCATCTCTTTCTTAATTCAGCTCTTCCAGTCCATCTTGTGTTTTTGTCATCTTCTACCTTCACATCGCCACTTCAAGCATTTCCAGAGACCTTCTCAATCTTCCCTCTGCTCAGTTAATTTGTCTGTATAAAGTCATTTACCCAAGAACAGAGACACGATCGCTCTTCACACCAGCACAGGATTGTTCTTTTACAGGATGTTTTGGCCTGTTTTTTTGGCCGTCCATTATTAGAGAAACCACTGCTTAAATGCTCTGACTTTTCTTCTGGGAGCTCTGAACACATCCCAGCACAAACCCTTCTTGCTGCTTTAAGCAGTAAAGTGAGAGCGAGAGCACGGAGAGAACGAAGGGCTGAACTTGCCCCTTAATGTTCTCACTGAATATCCCACCTAACAAGAATGTCTGGAGAAGCCTGGATGGATTAGACTCCGATCCACACGAAATTAGTGGGAATTTGGTACCCAGCTCCTGTTAGGCCCCTCTGAATTTCCTTGGATCAAATCTTCCTTAAAGTTCCTGGGCCAGCTCCTGGTCTCAGTTACATCATGTAAATCCAAGCTCTCAG
>NW_010230706.1:0-217 GCF_000690775.1 Eurypyga helias
CACCCGCCCCGCCCCGCCCGCGGGGGGGGCACCCCGGCAGGGGAGGGGGCAACGTGCGAGCAGGTAGCGGTGCCAGGAGGGCGGGCGGAGGGGGGAAAGAGGACCGGCACCGGGACGGGCAGGAAAAGAGAGGAGAAGGAAAAGGAAAAAAAAGGGGGAAGAGAGGAGAAGGAAAAGGAAAAAAAAGGGGGAAAAGAGAAGAAGGAAAAGGAAAAAA
>NW_010230706.1:509-3694 GCF_000690775.1 Eurypyga helias
AAAAAAGGGGGAAAAGAAGAGAAGGAAAAGGAAAAAAAGGGGGAAAATAAGAGAAGGAAAAGGAAAAAAAGGGGGAAAATAAGAGAAGGAAAAGGAGGAAAATATGGAAAGACAGAGGAAAAATGAGGGGAATAGAGAGGAAAAGAGAAAAAGGAGGAAAATAAGAGACAGGGAAAAGGAGGAAAAGAAAAGAAAATATAGGGAAAGGGAAAAGGAAGGAGAATTAAAACAGTAACAATGAAAAAATTTAAAAAGTAAAAAATTTAAAAATAAAATAGAAGAAAAAAATTAAAAATAAATAAACTACAGGAGAAAAACAGGTTTCTCGTTGTTTTCTTCTTTGATTTGTTCCCCTCCCACCACCGGCTATAACATACTGAGAAGACAAGGCAAAAGGAGGCAGTGGATTCTTAACTCTATTCCCTCGCTCGGAGCAAGACAACACCAAGTGATGGGAAGCCAGAAACTTCTGCAGCTGAAAATGCGGCTGCTCACCGCTGGAGAGGCAGGTGGTTAAAGTGGCCGTGGAGGCGAAGGGGGGAGGCCTGTGTTCAGCTCAGTCCGTCTGTCCGTCCGTCCCGAGGAAGATACCCAGATGAGATGATCATCTACCTGCCAACACAATAGCCGCTGCCTGGAGCCAGGATACAACTTGCCGAAGCCTGACAACGGCGCCGACAGCTCCGAGAGATCTGACGCACGTCTCACCGGGCTGCTCCGAAAACACCAGATAACCCGGAACGGGGGCTCGGTTTCCCACCCTGCCCGAACCCTGCTGCTCGAGCACACCCCAATACGGACAGCTCGGAGAGCCTAACCCACCTCGTCATTCCCAAACCACTACCCAGCCGGGAGAAACGGGTTAGCTAACACACTGTAACCAGCGCTTTTTGGAAGATGCGGGGCGTTTTAAGCGCTCGCAACCCGAGGGTTGCAACACCCCCAGAAAGCAGGTATTTTGTTTCCCCAAAGATGCTTAATCCCATTTCCACAGGCAATTAAAAGGCCCGCATTCAAACTGCTGTCAGACAGAGAGAGCTCAAGAAGAGAAAAGCCCCCAGCACAAGTTCTCAAGCTTAAAGCAAGTCAGGGATGGGGCAAAAAAAGACATCTTATCTTGCAGCAGAAGGGACCCCACTGGAAAAAAAAGCGAGAGTGGGGGTTAAAAGGACTCCTAGTTGCAGTCTTAATTCTGAAAATAAAGAGGTTGCAGTTTTAACTTCACTCCATTTCTCAGCTCGCAACACCTTAATTCTGCCCCCACCAAGGAGCGGGCTCGAACACACCAAATTCACACGCAAAGGCACAATTAGCTTCAGCTTTTCTGCCAGAAAGCAAAGATCAAGCTGTAGATACTACACCTCCCGCAGCTCCAAGCACACACTGAAGCTTGCCCAGTGCTCACCCCGTGCTGCCTCCCAGCTCGGCCCCACGCACCCCCAGAGACCTCCGACATCTCCCAGCTGAGGCCACGCTGGGGCGTCCCAGGGAGCACACGGCAAAGGAACACGCTGGACACAGGTGCCTCTGTCCCCACCGAGACGGGGGCTGCCACCTGCACCCAGTGCCACCCCGCAGCAAGACCGCCTGGAGCATCCCACCCCGCCACCACGCTCACAACACCACTGGGGGTGCCAGGGAAGGAGGAGAACAGAGGGATGAGTCTCTCGCCATCCCACGGATGGAGAGGATGAGATGTCAGGTACCTTGTCTCCCTCCCTGACTCCCCACTCTCCCTGGATGAGGTCCTCCAAGCTTCACAGCTGTCGGTGAGCAAAGCGTTTCGGCATCCGCTTGAATGCTGAGCGCCCGCCCAAGCCCGTGGACGTTGGTGGAATTGAAGCACGATGAGTTCAGACGGCGACGGGATTAGGTTTAAAAATAAGCATGTACTGAAGCCCTCGGCTAAATCAGGCTCTGAAAATCCTAGGGAAAAAAAAATAAAAATAAAGGCGCTCTAGCAGAACTCCAGAGTCACTTAGCCAAAAAAGCAAGCGGAGTGTTTTTTCCTTACTTGGTGTGCCAGAAAATAACATCAAGTAGTACAATCTCTTCCACAGTTTTCCAAAAATACTGGCCAGCATCTGCAACCGCAAAGCGGCCTGTCCAGGAGTCGTAGGCAGCCTCCCCTCTCCCGCATTTGCCGAGAGCAGAGCCCTCGCTGCCCTTTCCAGGTCCCTCCCTCCAGCTATCTTTTTATAGTGGAGCACGTTCCTCACGCAGGAGAGACAGAGCCCATTCCCTTTCCCTTATGAAAGCCAGATTTTGCTCGGCGTTCAGGGATGAAATGCTTGGGCGGTAAGCAAAACAACACAGTCTTGGAAAAAAAAAAGCCCCGAACGATACGAAACCACCTCCCTAAAACACGGCAAGCAGAGCTGGGGAGAAGCTGGGCGCCCCAGATAAGAGCAGCAGGAGGTCGAGATGCTACCTGCTTGCCGTGATTAGTTGGTATCTGCTGCCAGGCTGAGCAGGTGTCCCAAGAGATGTGATCGCAGTGAGCAGAAACTCCTTGTAGATGCAGCTATCCAGGCAAGGCGATCCATCGCTCATTGAAAACGAGTCGCCGCCAGATATTTAGGAAAGAGGGAAAGCAAAGCTCCGACCGCAGCTCTTCCACCCTGCCATGGAGGAGTCTGCCAGTGCACTGGGGAGGGACCAGTCACCTTCATGGGGCACAGGATTCACCTTGATGGGTTTTTCTTGGGGTTCTTCTGCAAGGGGCCTCTCCTTTCCTGGACCACAGGCAGCCCTGCGCGAGGCCAAGGCTCCACTGTGCTCAGCGCCACAGATAAACACACCTAAGGGCGAGCTCTGACCTGCGGAGATCGGTAACGGCAGGAGGGGTGGGCAGAGGGTGTTGGGCAAAACGCAGCACTGAAAGCCAGATTATTATTTTAACTGCTTATCCAATTGTTTTGTATTTATATTTTGTTTAACTGCCTGAATTACAGCAATATTTTTTTTTCCTCCAAAAGCATGAATTTTTAGTAAATGAGTGGAAGGAGAAAAAAATTCAGGAATTTCTCACAGTCCCCACAACCTCTCCCTGCCGGCATTGGGAACACGGGCTGAAAGCATCCTCATTTTCTCTTAAGGCCTCCCTTTCCAACTGGGAGGCAGATGGAAGCTCACACCCAGCCCTGCCTACTCAAGTCAACAGAGAAATGTAAAAAAAAAAAAAA
>NW_010230706.1:3736-19888 GCF_000690775.1 Eurypyga helias
GGGGGGGCAGGAGAGAAAGCCAGTAAGGCAAAGTGCATGTATGTGCTGGGTGGGGGAGCATTTCGATAGCACAGCAACTATCAAAAAGGGACAAAGGGAAACATTTCTGCATTGCACAAGAGAGGATCTGCGTGCAAGAGCGAGGCGGGGGCAGCGTCACTGAGCAGGTATCCAAAAGCAGACGGAGAACAACACGCCGGCCAGGAGCGCAAACACCCACATCGAGACGATAAAGCCAAGGAGAGCCCTGGAGGAAATCAGGCTGTGATCCGTGAAGGTAAAAAAGAGCTTCCTGCAGTCCTGGGAGCCAGCGCCAGTGGGCTGCTGGACGAAAACGCAGGACTCATTTCCTCTCTCGTCCAAGACAGCGAGTTCTCTGTCCTCTCCCGGTCACGTTCGTCGCTGCATCGCTTGGATGATGGATGGAGAAACAAGCCACTGGACTAACAAAAGGAATAAATAGATGACTACGTTGGGAATCACCTCTGAAACCGCATGCAGAAAGGAAACTAGCGGTGAATTTCCAGGAGGCAGCGACCACGGCACTGCCCAGCTTCACTTCCCCTACCAACCCAAAACAATTGGGTCATTTAATGCCAAACCATGCCTAAAGCAGCGTCAGCAGCCCACGGCAGCCGTCAGGAAAGCCGCAGAGCTGGCCTCTTGTCCAGCTCCATCCTGTCCAGTTTGGAAGAGATGCAAGATGAGGAAACCGAGGGGAAGAGAGCAGGGAGAAGCACACCCTCCACACTGCTGCACTGCGGAAAGGCACTACTTGTGCTTGCAGCAGCACAGGGAAAGGCACTCGTACTCGTAGGCAGCTCCAAGGAGACTGATGTCCTTCTCTGTGGAAGGATGGAGCAAACTGGAGGTGCTCCAAACTGAAGGAGCTGCTGTAGCCCGTGAGGGTGGGAAAGCCAATGCAAGGGGCATGGTGGTGGTGCTGGGTGGGATGCTCAGCACACCCTGGGATGCTGCGCTCGTGTTTGCCAATGCCTTTATCTTATTTTATGACTAGGGAGATGATGGCAGAAAGAAGTCAACCACTTAAAACAGGAGAGCAAGGGAAGAGATCTGTTGGCACAGAACTACAACCCATCCTAGGGCAAGGCTCCAGCTTCCCCCAGCATAGCCTAAACCATCAATCCAGGCAATTAAAGAGACATCGCAGTGCAGGAACGCTCCTTCTCCTCCATACCACCCACCCCTTAAGTTTAAAGGCTCATGAGATCTATTTTGATTTTGCAGAAAGCCCCTTGTGAGCTGGTTTCCATCAATGCTGTAGCTCCAAAGCTCTATTTTCAACTTCTCCACCAAAACAGTAAAGACTGAAATTAAGAGTAAGATTTTAGAGCACAAAAGCTGAGCTCCTTGGGATGTCACGGGCCTCCAGCATCTGCGGTTTGAAGCACCACACGCTGAAAGCCTCAGGAAAACCTGCCGGCAGAGATGTGTGTTTTCCAGGCAGTCTGTCCAACCCGGGGACGCTGCCGTCAGCGTTCACCTCTTGACAAGTGATGGTGAACAGTGCTGATTCAGAGAGACAACCCAAACCACACAGCCCTTCGCATGGGCCTCCATCAACCGGGCCACCCAGGAATTTAACCATTCTTTGTCTTTTTTACCCCCAAAGATGCAGCGAGGGAGCGGTTAACACTCCTGTCCAGCCGCCTGGTAGGGCATTTTCTGAACATCCCGGTGAGCTTTCCAAAAGCCAAGAACTGCTACGGCCCACATCCCAGCAGGATCCACTGAGGAAAGGGCTGGCAGAGCAATCAATATACCGTTTTCAAGGTGAGGAGAGCTTCTAGGAGAAATCAATTGGTGGTTTAATTAGGAATATTACCCATGCAGCTAATAATTATCCAAGATGGCTCTCTCCTTCACAGTTCATTTCCATCTTGCCCTTCTACTAAATAAAGGTGTTACCTATGGATGTTATTGTGGCTTCATAATCTACTGTGGTAGGCATTATTGCCATTTAGTTGAGACCATGCTGGAGCGTGACCAAGAGGAAGATAAAACAGGACCCGAGCCAGAATGCCTGCCTGGAGCAGCTATGCAGCCAGCAGTGAAGATTTTTCAGAGGCATTGATTTTTACATAAACACTATTCGCAAACGTCTCCTCTCCGCGCAGCGCTGTCTCAAATTAGCAAGGTGACATTAACGTGTCGGGGGTAGGTTTTGACAGCCGCCGTGCTACAGAAAGCTGGACTCTAAACTTTGCATCGGCAGCAAGGGTTACAAGTGGCACACCAGGGATGGAGAGGGAGGAAAGGAGTTTGAATTAGGGTGATGGGATTCCCCCCCTGCCTTCACTTGCTTCCATGGGAAAAAAAGGTGTAAAACGACTAAATACTACATGCCGGTAAGAAATAAAAAATTCATTAAATCATAAATCTTTTGGAAAGGGGATCTACTGGGGAGATTATATTCGCTTTTCATGGAGATATTAATTCAACGGTGGCATATCATATTGTTCTCTGCGGGGGAAAAAAGACATATTGTTTTAAAGTATGATATTTAGAGCAGTCCTTTAGGAAGGAAAGCAAATATAATCTTGGCAAGGAAAACTGACTGCACGAGCACTGAGTAAGGGACATTAAAAGCAGGGCCCAAGTCCCAGCTGCCGAAAGTCAGCATAGCTTGACTGGAGTTGTTGGAGCTAAGCCCACACATGGGAGCTGGGAATGAAGGTCATCCCCATTTAGCCAGAACTCCTTGAAAATGTTAAGTAAATTAACAAAAAGGGTACTTTTTTTTTTTTTTACTGAGCCCATTGTGCACAGTCACCGACTAGCCCGCTAGCAAACACCGACAGCAGGTAAGAACACAAAGACATTACGGCTGCATTTGGTTTGATGTTTGTTAGTTGGGAACTACCTGGCTGTCTTCTGGGTTGCTTCTGGCTCAGCAGTGGAAACTGCTGAGCTCCCCTGGCTGCCAGTTGAGCCAGACTGAGGATTTGGGTAGAACTGGATGGCCAGCTGCCAAACATGGGCTCACCAAAGCCCTCTTTTGGCTGCTGCCTGATCTAGACTCCCTACATGCCTGGTCTCCATTCTCCAGGAGACTCCAGTCCTACTGTGGCGCACGCCCAGACGTGTCTGCATCAGACTGACACCTATCTCCTGCCTAAACTGCAACCAGACCAAGGCCGGCAAACACCTCCCTCCCCTGAGGGACCACATCTGGCAGACATTTCAGGAGCACCCTGCACATAGCCAGCCACAGCATACAGACGCAGTCTCCTCAGAACAGGCAGCTTCCATACTGGGAAGCGGGGTGTGGGACTGGTCTCAAACCCCCCTTTCACAGCTGTAGTCACACTCTACCTTGGGCTCCTTGCTTCTCGCCTGACTCCATAAATCCTGTATTCCTTTCAAAAATGGGAGCGTCATACCCCCCATTTCTCCATCCATACTTTTAGCATGGTGGTATCACAGCCCTATGGGTGATGGAGGTTGGAATGTCCTCCAGCTTGGCCCCAGGCACAGAGGGCACTGGGACAGGACTCCTGTCAACTCTGCATGTTCTCCAGACACTCATAGAATCATAGAATCACTGGGTTGGAAAAGACCTTAGAGATCATCCAGTCCAACCATATCCGTCCGCCACTAAACCATATCTCTCAGCACCTCATCCACCCGTCTCTTAAACACATCCAGGGATGGTGACTCCACCACCTCCCTGGGCAGCCTGTTCCAGTGCGTGATAACCCTTTTGGTGAAGAACTTCTTCCTTACGTCCAAAATCCCATGCTCAGAGTCCTGTTGTCTCCTGGAGCACATCTCCCCTCATGAGAAGGCTGTGGATCACAGCCACAGGCAGACCTGAGCTCAGATCAACATCACACAGCACCGGAAGCACAATCCCCGTCACCCCATGTGGCTGCTCTCCCAACAGCTAAGGTCTTCACCATACAGCAACCCTTCGTGACCATGCCCTTCCTCTCTGGTCGCCATCAAACTAGCTTATTCCAAAGGAACAAGGGGAAAACACAGCTTAAGCTTACCACAAAGACAACAGTGACCACTAAGCAGCTCTTGCCCCGTAACACATCCCATGCCAGTTTGACTGTGTCTCACTCTTAACCAGCTCAGTCAGGTACAGATAACCCAACCTGGCCCCTCGGAAAAGGTGGGGGTTGCTTGTCACCCAAATTGCGTGGAGCTCTCTGCACGAGCGAGCACAAAGATCTGCTGGACTTCTCACTTCGCTCCTTCTTTTTGCCAACCCAGCTATCACACTGAAAACTTTCCCAACCTTCCCAACAAGGTGTGAAATTTGAAGCATCACTGCTCCCACCGAAAAAAGCGCACACAAGACTCTTCCTAGGTAATTAAATGACTAGATAAAATAAGGAGAGCTGATGCAACATTAACCATGACCAGTCAAAACAACAAAGCCAGCGCACAGAAACCACAAAGACTCTTCATACAACCTTAAGTCAGTTGTATGTTATTTATTATTTGCCAGAAATGCATTCGACTACCTGCTCAAGAGGAAAAACACTAACGAGGCTGTATTTTTCTCCATACCTGGGCCAAGTTCCCAGCTGAGACAAGCAGTTTATACTGGCCAGACACTTGCACAACTTTCGTTTCTGTAGAAACCCTTGTCGCTGGAGTCCTTAATACTGGCTTTAGGTGCAAGGCACATTGGCAGCAGCTCGCAGCCCAATGCCACAGGAAGCCAGAGGGGTCTTAGACTACTCAAATTATCCAATGCGAGCACAAGAAGGAGGCAGCCTGTGCTTTAGCTTCTGTCCAGGGCCCCTGGAAAGTTAATCCTATCCAATTACACCACTACTTTTTTTTTTTTCCCCATAGAAGAAATAAACAGTCTTTTGTACTAAACATAAGGCTGCCTTCTTTTGAAGGAATATTTATCATCCAGAATAAATTCATGAGTTCATTCAATTTTTGTCCCAAGTCTTCAAAGCAGTGTTTTTTACTTCATGATGCAGTATCAGTTGGTTCTGCCCCTGTGCCAGGCAGTCCCCACAAGGCATCCCACTTTTCCTTAAAAAAAAAAAAAAAAAAAAAAGGAGAGACCACAAATGCAGACCATCTCATCGGTCGCTTAAAGCCTGCACACCAAATTTCACACACACGTTAGAGCCACGCAAACACACGCTAAGGAGCCGAGACCCTTCAGACCCCAAACACGAGGAATGCAATCGATGACATTGTTCAATGAAGAGAAGTGACCGGTGGATGACAAAATCTGCTGTGAGTTGCCCCAGGAGAGGACCCAGCACTGGAATAAGAAGGATGGCTCGGTTGCCTTCCCCATGCCAACAGGCACTCTGTTGTACTGAGCTGAAACCTTGAACTCATTACAATGTCACTCTGTCTTTGGATGCGATATCCTGTGGGGGAATCTTCTGGGAATGTATTTTGGTTCAGACTTGGGTCAAGGAGAGTTGACTTGACCTGAAAATAAATCCAAGCGATCTCAAGCTGAAGAGCTATTGACTACTGTTTGCAATACAATAAAGTGAGGAGATCAAACTCGTCTGAAACCCAGGGTTAACATAAATCCAAGGAGAAAGGGGAACAAGAATAGTCATTCACTACCATGACAAACAGGACGTTTTGCATTGGCAGAATTCAGAGCAGAGACTGAAAAGCACTTCCCAGGCAGCATTTTTAGCGTCCCATATGGCAAGCGCGTGGTGTTTAGCTGTGCTGATATCTTCAACAGACTGGCAGTAAGATAAGAGATACGTGACTGTGCATGTGTGAAAAAGGTTTTGTGGGCTTTTTTTTCCCCCCCTCTTTTTTAACGTCACTAGACGGAGTTCCTCTGCTCGCACACAGGGCAGCTTTTGTGAGAGGTATTTTATATGGATCCCCAAGGAAAGATCTCAGCGGACGGGCTCTGAGCACTATTGTGTGCACGTGTGTGTAATAACTCTCAGCAACTTTCGGTTTACGGTCCAGGAGAAATGCTGGTTGTACTCACTGCAGCTCCAAGACGAAAACCTGCTCCTGGCTCATGCTAGGGGAGCTATACCATTAACTTCACTGAAGCTAGTCTTTCTCCTCTTCCAGGAACCTTTTTATTTTTTTCATGTTTGTTGGATAAAGCAATTTTTCAACCAGCTGATACTTCCCAGGTCTGTACCGCAGGGAGCCCAGGATGCTCCCTACCCACGCTGCAATATATGCTCAGAAAAAAGCAGAAAATCCACTCCACCCCACCCTCCCCTGACTCTTCTCCTTCCCAGACCCTAATCCAGAAGCAGCAGTTGGACTCACCAGCCCTTTGCCCAGACCTATAATACATACCCCACTCAATAAATTTTCCAGCTTCTCAACATGGCTGGAGCTGCTGGTTGTCCAGCAAATGCTCAGGAGTATCTACAATCCAGCCAGCAATTTGATATTTTGACCAAAATTAACACTTAAAGAGTCCAAAGCTGTCCAACAAGGATCCAACGCATACAACCCTGAACAAGTCATGGAGAGTAACAAGATAAAGCGGTCCTTGAATGTCACCTTTTATTGTGCCTGATGAGTGTCCTCAGACCTATCCCCAGCTTGAGCTTGCACACGTTCCCAACCTAAAACAGCTGGCTCATCTCAGGATAAGCATTAAACATAGTTTAGTCCTTCTGCTGGCATTTGTTATCCACCCCGTTCTGCAGTAACGATCTGGTCAAACCCCTCGTCTTTCCAGTCCCTGTCCATCCTCCCCATCTCTCAAGCATGCAAAGGGACTTCACCAGGGGAAATGCAGAGCAGCTCAGCTCATTGCAGCACAGAGATGCATGGGGCTGTGCCCAGGAGCGCTGTAAACATGGACAGGGCAGGAGTTTCCCCAGGGGGACACCAACCCAGACAAGACAATACTGTCCTCAGTCCAGACAAGTCTGACCAGTGTAGCTGCTTACCACAGAGATTGGCTTCGTCTCCTGTAGGGCATGAGCGCCACATTCCCCATCTGAGTGCAACTATTTCTAAACACAGCCCGGGGAAAGCCACATATTTATTTTTTTATTTCGCTAAAACCTGTTTTATTAACCAACTTGTACTCTAATGTAGATGATCCCTTTGTTTACAGAATAAATTATGCTGCTTCTTCCCATCTCCCACTGTGATTGCACGATTCCTGGTCAGACTGTATAATGTTTGATCTTAGAATGTATAAACTCCACCAAACAAAGCTGCAATAGAAAGCTGAATAATAAGTTGAGACTCCAATCCCTCTAGGAAAAAAAAAAAAGGTGGGTTTGACAAAGTAACACACTGAGCACGCCTGGGAATCTTTCAGATGAAATAAAGTATTTTAAGAGGGACTTAATATTCAAACTCAGCATTTCACATCCGCACCCTTTAAAGCTGTCAGGAACTTCACCCCTGACTCAAGCAAAATCTTCGCAAATTGGGATTTCTTCTACCGCCGCGTGAAAATTGACACTTTCAATTGCAATTAGCGGTAACACAGCCCTGCTCACGCTTTTGCTCCAAAAACAAGGCGCACATGAATATTCACAGCCAACCAATGCCACCTAACAGCAGCTTTCATTCCCAGCACATGTCTCTCCTCTGGGCCGGGGATGAGAGAAGAAAGGCATGGATCAGTCTCCCTACAGCGACTTCACAGGTAGGTGCCCAACCACTGGTCCTCTCGGGGAGATCTGGGATGACCTCATCTAACCAGTGGGAATTGCTCTGCTGAGGACATGTCTAGGAGTTATACACATGAAAGCACAAGTATTTTTTAACGGACACATCTTTCCTTCACAAAAAACACCCATCACCACAACAGCTCTACCTCTCAACCCCCGTATTCCCTGGGACATATATTTGCAGGACCAATTTAACCCTCCTTTTTAAGAGTTAGTTCCATCTACAACAGCAAAAACACGAGAAAAAACACATTCCCGGAGATTTTACACCCATCAGCAGCGGTCACAGCGAGGAGAGGAGCTGCACAGTCTTTTCATTACCTGCCCCTTCTCTGCTCAGGTATCACCTGCATTGCAAAGTATCTCAGCCCCTTCTGCATGGCATGACAGCTACCACCAATAAAACTAATTGGAAGAGGGGAAGAATTGTTGATTTTAATATCATAAGTTTGATGGAGATGGAGTTAAGCGATTCTTTTAATGCAACAAGCAGCCTCCAACTTAAAGGTGTGGCCACTTCAACTCTGTCTCTCCTGACTGGTGTAATTTAGCCTGAAGCACAGGAAGAAGGACAAGAAATGCAAAGAAGGGAAGTCACTAAGGAGGAGGGTGTGGAAAAAACAGCCATACTACCTCACAGACATTCACATCTCAAAGCACACAGAGAAACCCTTAGTGAAGCAGTGGAAGCCAAGCATTCCCTCTTGAAAACATAAAAAGTTATGAGCTCAGTTACAAGCCTTCCCAGCACACACTGACATGCTACCAACCAGACTTGGACCAGAGACTCTGCCCAGAGCTTTAAAAATCCAAGTAAAATATTATCCCTTGGTGTCCCTTCATCCCCAAGGCAGACTGAAGTCATCCACAGAATTCGATGGGCGGTGTTACATACAGTTTACTGCAGAGCCAACAAAGCCATCTTGTTCCACCCTTTGCAGGCAGGATGGACTATCCTTCTCCTCCTTCTGCAGAACCTTTCATTTCCAGGGTCTGCTCCATCACTTTTCAGCTGCACCAAGTTCTCGGCAGAAAAGATAAGTAATTGCTTTCCAAGTGTGATGTTACTAGAGGAAAAAGCAGATTCCCCAAGGCTCCTTTCCACCCTATAAATAGGCAAAAAGTTGTTCTCCACCAGAAGAACTTTCACATGAAAGGTCAGAAAGAAATTTGGAGCTAATTCCGAGTCTACCTGCATAAAAGCCCTCTCATCATCCTCAAGGAAGCCAGGAGTAGAAAGCAGAGAATCACGCTCCTCTGAGTTTAAAATATTTACTTAAAACTGGATGCCAGGAAGGTGAACAAAAATTAATGTTTGAAAGGAAAGGGTGGCTATTTAAGGGATGAAAAGAAAGATTATATTTAAGGGTCATGGGGTAAATGTCACATGTCTCATCTGAAGCAAACTGAGAACTGATTAGGCACCCAATATGAAACAAACATCTAAGTAATTTATTAACTCTTGCTTGTGGCATTAGAAGCAATTCTGTTTTTAAAAGCAAGTTGCAGATAGCTCTGGAAAATGCCTTCTCACTTTGCAAAAACTTTTATAAGGCTGAATCGGGGACTAAAGTTCTCGCCAGCAGTTGTTTTACTTGGCTGCCTTAAAAAAAGCAAACAAACAAACAAAAACCCCCAACAACGCCTTGTGTTGCCTAATGGAAACATCAGGCTAGCCCTGGAAAATTCCCTGGCCCACCAATACAGATGGTGGGGAGCTCCGGATAGGGGAGGGGGGGGGAAAAAAAAGTTTTCTACAGAAAAAAAAATGCTTGGGTTTCATAGAAATATTTCAGTTTTCCAGAAGGACCAGAAGGAAGGAACAACATCTTAATTTTCAGGCAAGGTTAAGTCATCATTTGGTCTAGATCAACGGCTACTCCCCACCCTTTGCGAGTGAAGCTTTCTGCTGGAGCTCCGTTAACACGATCCATCCAACTCTCTCCCAGGAGGGACATTGCTCCATTGGCATCCCTCCTGCATCTTGAGAAACACAGAGGAGGACAGAGGCAGCTGCTCCAAGCGGGTTACATTTTTCTAGCACCGGCCCATCATGTTTCTTGCACAGAAACAGAAGGAGTTAATCATGTTCTTGACACGAAAAAGAAGAGATACATTTGGGTTTGAGGCCAGGCTGCGATGATGAGAGTTAAGATGCTGATGTCAACCGCAGCAGTGTAATCGGCACACACCCACAACTGGCTCCAGAAGCAAGGGAGGGTTACTTATGAATTATTACACGGAGCCAGAGCTGCGAGCAGCAAGACTGCCACCAGGCCAGCTGCAATTTCTGCTGGTCGGTTTAAATCCTCTGGATCCCCAAACAAGCTATTAACGGCCAGATGGATGAAAGCAGGGTCAAAAGGCACTTCCAATAGGTCTGCAAGATCTTCACCGAGCAGTTAATTGTTCAAGGCAAGAGGCCCACACACCAGGGATGACTGGTCTTGCGGAACAGGCATTACACACGCTTCTGGGGCTCTCCTGGTTTTTCAAGGCAGGCATTTTGTTTTATTCTTCAAGATTTGGGTATGAAGTATTTATTAGCACAGACAAGTGTTTGGTTAGCAGGAACAGTCAGACGTGGTGGGGCAAACATCTGGAGCCCACGACCGGGAGCTTCAGAACAACCTAGGCAAGCGAGGACGCGCTGGGAGGTCAAAAGCAAAACAAGAATGAATTTCCCTCACTGGGACTCGTAATTGGTCTCACAAGCACACACAGTATTGTTTGCACAGAGCAAAAGGTACCACTTGCTGCGTTTGTGCTGTAGCCATCAGTAACGCTTTGCTATCGCCCAGGAGTTCAAGGCAGGTCAACATGCCACGTACAATTCCTTCGCTACGGAGATCAATGTTCTGCCGTGACTGGTATTTACTTGGTATGCCGTGGGCGACACAACCACTACCAGTTCTGCATCAGCTAATACAAGGAGATGGGGGGGAGTGTGCTGATGATATCTCAACCCCTCGACATTTGTTTTGTCAAAGGACTACCATGCCCTGCCTCACCTACAAGAACTTGCTGGCATTCAGTTAGGACGCCTGGAAGAGCAGTTAGCTAGAAATCCCAACATCAAGCTAGAAATAAAGATTATTTCTCTTTGTTTACTTCTTGAACATCAATCTCCAAGCCTCTCCGCTCAAGAAAATCATATCCTTTTAAGACTTCCACCAGCATTTATATCCCTGTAACCAATCAACACAGATAAACACAACTTCAACAGAGGAACACAGCCAGATAAAGCAGGTATGAGTGTTTTTGAGGTCATTATGGTTAAAAGCTACATAATACAGATCAGGGGCACTGAGAAAGCAAAGCGGCAGTTTAGAGAAACGACTGAAGACAAAACAGCGTATCTGATGTGCTCATTCAAAGCCTCAGATGGTCAGGATCTTGGGGAAGCTGTTACACAGGGCTTTGAGCTTTGAGACTCTTGCACAGTAAAGTCTCTACACGTGCCAGTCATTTTAGAAGTCAACAGAGCACTCTTCCAGCAAATTTCATGCCAGATTTCTCTCAGTGGAAAACAAAGCCATTTATTTACACTTGACAATATCTGGGATGACATAAGACTCCCTCACCAGCAAGAAGCAACTGAGGCTTTTCATCCTTCATACAGTTGGACACTGAGGTTTTCTCTGAGTTACACCTGAAACTTCACCACTACCACCCTTGGGATAGTCCCATTTGGCATCCTTTAGGGCCTGATGCTACCAGCTCAGCATGAAACAGCCCATCAAGTACTTAATCAGGAAGAGGGTAAAACAAGACTACTGAGAGGCAAAACATGGCTCTGTTGAAGATCACACAAGTTACGTTTGTCCAAGGCATCCAAGGCTAGACCTGGACAAACACACCCTTATCACTGACTGTAAAGCTGTACAGTTTTAAAATACAACTGACCACATCCACAGAGAATTACACTCTGAGAGAAGGAATTGCTCACTATGACTTGCACAGAAAAACCTGAGCTGTTCACTACGTCTGTGGCTGAGTCCCACCAGCAGCAGTTTTAATTGGCAGAGGCAGTCCTCTCCGCTAAACCCTCTGCGTCTCAGAGGAGCAACAGGACCATGAAGTCTATCACCTGTACCTCATCACCAGGATACTTATTAGGACAAATTGGGGGACATAAGCACTGATGCTAATTGCTCTTAGCAGGTTTGGCTCACACCTGCCTAGAATTTTACTACATCAGGAGACCGTGAGCCACAACACAGCAAGGAGACATTCCAGTAGGCACCTCAGGAAAAGGATCCAGGAAATAAAATTACCACATCCGTAGCCTTTTCAGGCACGTCAGTGGCACACACTTGACACACAGGTTCAGGAAAATTTTTGACTTACCATCTCTTTCTTTTCTCCTTCCCGTAGATGATAAAACGGTTTTCATGTGAGCCTGGTGCATGTCAGCGCCATCTCTAAGGACCCTCATTCCTGGGTATTTACGAATGGTTTATTGCAGAGCTGAAAAACATGAGAAGAAATAAATTACAAAGCATCTTGAGTGATCATGCACTCCCATGAGGCACTTAAGATACTTATAGGAATAATTTACGACTGCATTATAAAATCCCTTGTCCTTTAAAGTGATGCTGATGCTGCAGAAAAGTATAAATCAATACTGCAGAGGGCTTTCAAAACTGCAGTTGCTTAGGGTTTATGAGTGGGCTACACTGTCCAAGTTAAACGTGGGAGCTGCATGCCTACAAACCAGGTACGCTCTGTCCTTCTGTGAGCTTCAGGCTGTCAAATCAAATGCAGAAATAGCTTCAAAAAGGGTTCAGAAGATGTAGGTGCACCCCAAGAACCTGAGAAACTGTGCCTGCTCTTACAGGCACAAAGCCATCTGAACTACTGAGGAGCAGGAAAGCTTTAACACATGGAGAGTTACAGGCTTCTGGTGACACAGAGCTATTGGCAGCTGCCCAACTCATTATGCCCTGCCATCCTTTGAAGGTTATCATTCTGTGAAACAGAAATCAATACCCCACACACTGCTACAAGCTGAGCCAGGGGGTGGTGACATTATACGATCGGCCAAGCAAAGGCTGAAGGGATGCGGCAGCGGTCCCAGGCGCAGCCGGCTCCTCCTCGGCGTGGGATAACATGCAGGTAGGAAGCGGGGTGTTGGTTGATCCCGCGATCCAGAGCAAAGGAGGGGAACTCCTAAGACAATACCTACAGGTTACTGCTGCAGATCTGGGTAGTGGCAGGGAGCCGGGGTTGCAGTCCCTCTAGACTAGAACAAAGGCTGATGATGCTGACGGGTATTTGCAATAGCCCTGCGTAGCCAAGCTGACAACATCAGCCCGGTGTCAGACCAATGGCTCTCACAAGCACCACCTCCTCCCAGAAACAACAACTTAAAACCAGGTAATTCCTTCTTCCTGAGACTATCATTACAAGTTGCAAAGGAAATGCACCTTTAAGTGAACCATTTTAATATTGAGCAACTCAAGAAATCTGGGGGAAAAAAAAGCTTTAACCACATTCGACAGGATCACTGTTGCTCAAGTCTTTGGATCTCTTTGTTGCCCTATCGAGACACTACACTGACCCACTGGGCTCGTACCCCCCAATGCCAGAGGCTGGCTCCAGCCGCTTTTTCTCTCTAAGAAATTATCACAGGAGACTTCATGAAATTAGGCCTCAAAAACGGGGATGTCAGTCCTCCAAGGGAACTAAGCCTGCCTCATGAAAGCTACTTCAGCCTTTGCTTTTGCTGCACAAGGTGTTTTTTTACCCCGAGGATTTATATCAAAGCAAGACACTAGTGAAGATGCAGCAAGCCACTGTAGTTTTTACCTCTTTGTAGCTTGTTAAGGTGAATGTCAGTAGGAAAAAAAAAAAAAAATCTCAGAGGTGACCAGGCACAGAGATAGCCATCTAAAGTTACATACCTCGGCACAAGAAACGTAAAAAACCCACCCCTATGTTTTCAGTAAAAGCAAACCTGGTCTCTCGCAGCGACATGACTCCATTTAGAAATCAGCAACGGGAGCGTAACGAGCTGCACAAAGCCAGCCATCTCACACCTCGCCATTTCTCCCCGCAGACCAAATTCTCTCTCAGGATCCACCGCCTTTTTACGACCTGGCTGAACACTGCCCAGCCCAGGGACACTCTACCTTTCAGCCACTGTTTGCATTTTCCTCTCAACTGGCCTGGGGAAGGATTCGTTTTTAAGGCAAGGTTTCTTAGGGTAGCTCTAGCGTCTTATGGGATTCGAGGAACATGCTGCAAACTGCTGATCTTGTACACAAGAAATAACAGGGCGAGGATGTATAGGGATAATATTTGCACTAAATGTATGTTTTTTCAAGAGTGTACTTAAAAACCAGCTGTGTAAGCAAAGTGAGCAAGGAGAAGTATCTCTGCAGCATGTGTTGGAGGTCAACTCGAGAATGAGGTGGATGGTGGACGAGGGAAATTTAAGGCTCTGGATAGCATGCTCATTTTTCCTTTTCCTTCCATTCCTGCCCGCCCCAATCTCTACAATCTCTCACCCTGCAGAACAAACATGGGACATCCCCAAAATAAAAAGCCTGCAATGAACCCAGGCTGCTGCATCCGGCACATTCAACCTTACCTGGGTAAAAACTAATGCCCCAGTGAGATGTACCATCTGAATCAAGCCGATGCTGCCATTTAAGCAGTCACCTTTTACTCGGCTCATGTTGAAATCCCAAGGCTGACAAGATCAGGGAGAGGAAGCACCAGTTCTCACTGCACCAGTCCCCTTAGCACCTTCCTCTGAAAAGCCTAAGGCTTATTACTTGGCCAAAACATGATTTGTATTTGCTCCAGTCATGAAAGGCAGCAACAAATTGAGAGATGGAATGGTAGTTTTCTAAAGCAATCAGCCTCATAAAGGCTGAGAGAATTAGGCTTGTTCTGCTTGGAGAAGAGAAGGCTCCAGGGAGACCTCACAGTACCTTCCAGTACCTGAAGGAGTCAACAAGAAAGCTGGGGGGGACAACACAAAACACACTTTTTACAAGGGCCTGTAGTGGTAAGACAAGGGATAACAGGTTTAAATCGAAAGTGGGGAAGTTTAGATTAGATATCGTGAAGAAGCTCTTCCCGGAGAGGGTGGTGAGGCACTGGCACAGGTTGCCCAGAGAAGCTGTGGATGCCCCATCCCTGGAAGTGTTCAAGGCCAGGCTGGATGAGGCTTGAAGCAACCTGGTCTAGTGGAAGGTGTCCCTGCCCATGGCAGAGGGGTTGGAACTGGATGGTCTTTAAGGTCCTTTCCAACCCAAACCATTCTGTGATTCCATGAAGCTTTCCAAAGTTGCCACTGGCATACCCACTGAATAGATCAAACCATTCCTAAAGAAATCACCTGGAAGGCAAACAGTTCCATCTAGAAAAATAAAACCCTGCATGATGCATATTTTGATTGGCTGCACTTCCACAGCATGTATTTCACAGGAAATTTATGCATATGCAAAGGCAGGTCACCTAGAGCATCCATCACTCCTTCAACTACCCATGCTTCCAAGAAAATGTGGTTCAATCTCTCCTTTTTCCTTCTGGATGTGTCATTGATTCCGAACTGAAAACAAAGGAAAGCTAAATATTTATCTACTTGAATGACTGCAGGGTTTCACTGCAGAGGTTTTATCCCAAATGTTTCCTAAACATCTTCACTCAGCAAAATAGGGCTGAGGTTTTAACTTCTTATCATGCTTTAAATTTTTACTGCATCTCTGAAACAGAGACACCATAAAAAAAGCTAGCCTTAATCCATTTCTTCCCTAACTCTGTGTTAAGGGGAAACTACAGAAAGAACTAAAGCAGAAATGTACAGACAAAAACTGTATTTAGCTTTATACACAGGTAAAGCTCTTCATCACTGCTATTTTGACCCAGACGTTTCCCTACTATGGCTCATCCAAAACACATCCACCAAACTTTTCTTTCGTTTTCAGTCTGGATATGAAATGCTTGTGATACAGAGGATGTCAACGTTTCTAAAATCTCCATCCTTTCTGATCCTCACCAACAAGAAGAAATTGTCAGAAAACAAGAAATTGGTTCTTGCCTGAACTACAATTAAGTTGTAGCTTTTCCTTACCTTCCAGAGCTTTATTACACAGATTTTATTTGATGAAATCAATTATAGGGTACACTGGAGGTAAGTCAGTGGATTAGCTTTGCTTATGCTAACGCCTACCACTTCAGAGTGGGTTTTGTCTGGCAGAGAAGATGGAGAGAAGGTGTGGTATTTAATGTGATTTGTTTAGGCAGGAATGTGCTTCATTATTCCAGGATGGGAAGATGGTTGGCAGGGAGGCTTCCACACAGGAGATCCAAGGGCAAAGCACCTCACAACCATCACCCACAGCATCTGGACACAAGTCCCTGCACGGTCTAATGGCAGCAGTGTTCATTTGCTAATGTATTTTTCCAAAGCCCACAGTACACAGATGATTTTTGTCATTTTGAACACTGGGAGGGCTGGGGAGACATCAATGTCTTATGGTTGTTTGGTTTGTTGTTT
>NW_010230707.1:0-206 GCF_000690775.1 Eurypyga helias
CGGGGGGGGGCCCCCCCCGCCCCCCCCGCCGCAGCCAGCGGTTTCCCAGAGGCGTTTAAAACACACTGAAGAGAAACGTGAGCGACAGCTGTGACAAAAGTGACGTGCCGAAACACGGCCGGAGCGGTGCCCAAGCGCGGTGCATTTCATGCGTGTGGTGTCCCCGCAACGGGAGCAGCACAGCCGGTTTACCGACCGAGGGACGA
>NW_010230707.1:320-6339 GCF_000690775.1 Eurypyga helias
ACGCGTTCCTCACGCCAGCTGCAGTCTGTTAGGTCACAGGGCTCACAGCATGGGGCTAAACGCCTCTCCTCTAAAGCCTGCTTACAGCTCCCTTGCCCCTAAGCGATCTCCTGCTCCTGAGAAATTGGTCATCGTTTTCCCATAATGTCCTTCCAAAGAAATGTCCCAAGTGAGGTTATTTCATGAGATGTGGATGGAGATGTGAACTGACAGGCATCTACCTACGGATGCAGGCCCAGCAAAATAGATGGTCTTTCCTACCCCAGTTAAATGGGATTTTTCCCGTTATGCTGTGACGTTGTAGCGAAGTAGTGAATGACAGCGATCAAGCATGTAGTATTTGTGGGTATATTCATAGGGTTTAGCCTCAGGTAGTGTAGGTGACTAAGCTGAGGCAGGTCTCCGTAGGCTGTGTAGCTGATAAAGAGCAGTTTTTTCAGAGGCCAGGTTAGACCAGGAATTGACCTAAATTTTCCTCAAGAGGAATGTTTTCACATCTGGAAAATTCAGAGCATAAGAAGACCACCCTTCCATGTTTGATATCTAAGTGGTATGAATATGGCTCAGTTTTCTTCTTCCCTTCCCACCTTCTATTTGTGTCAAGTTTGTGGTATAACCATGCCTTTATTTGGGTACTGGCCGCTTACATTCTCTATTATTTTCAGTTCAGATCTTAAAGCTCACATCAGAACAGACCTTGTGTTTGCTGAAAGCATGCTGAATTCACCTCACTGAATGGCAGGAACTGAGTCAAAAGAAACAGCTCAAGCTGGAAGTCCAAAAATTAACGTAGCTAAGGAAGAAATCTTTCTGAAATTCAGGAGAGTAACTTTTCTCTCTGTGGTGACTGAATATATAAACATCACAAGCAATTAGATTCTCTAAGAAACAGAGCAGAAAATATCAAGGTAGAATCCCATGGTACTCTCTTTGCTTTAGAGGAGTGCCTGTGGAGTAAACTTATCCTAGGGAATAGATTCCGGAGGGGGGGAAGGGGAAAATAATCCAGATTTTAAAAGCACTTGGGAACATGTACTCACTTAATGAATTTTAATACACTAACCGTAGACAAATAAATGAAGAAATGGGTCATGGTTTGACTCAGGAGGGAGTGGGAAGGCACAAGGTGCCTGGAAGAGGAGGCTTCCTCGGGGCTGGACAGCTCCTCTCCTTCCTTCCCCACACTCCCAAGGAAGAGGTGCTAGGCCTTGGTGTCTTCCTCAGCCTCTCTTTCTGGAAAAAGAGTCAACCCTAGACCATGTGGGTTTCCTATTTCACATTTGTTGTTCCCTGAGAAGTGCTGTGGGAAGTGTGAGCAATGATCTGCTCCCTGAACCTTTGACCAAGTTGTGTAGATGTCCCCTGTTCCTCATTTCCCCCCTAAAACATGAAAGTTCATACTTGTTGCCCATGTCCAAGAACCAGAAACTTTTATTGTCTTCACTCTGGCACAAGATACAGCAAGATTCAAAACTCTCTTTTTCTACCATTTGTCATATACTTAGATTTTACTGAAATACTGTATTACTTTATTCTCAATGATAAAATATATATAAAAGGCCACCAGAAGTGACCTGGGCTGTGGTGTCATTTTATTTCAATCGGGCTGGTAACATTTACTGATCAGAAACTCTGCCATGTTTGCAGTACTGCTTTAGGGCTATCAAATTCTCTTGGTCTGAATATTTGCATCTAGATAGGTGAGTGAATTATAGTTGAATTATTGAACTGAAACTGTGGCTTAGCGGAGACATAGTCAAGCCAGCTGCAAATGAGTTTGCTTTAGTGCTGCAAGTAATCTCACAGCAAACAAGGCTGCATGATCTCTATGAGCATTAAGTGACTCGTAGGGAAGCAGAAATGGATGAGATAATTTCCAGTGCCTGAGTTCACTGAGCTGGCTCATGGGTGGCACAACAAGATCTGAAGTGAGGTTGCAGCCGAAATCAACCCTTGGACCCTTGTTGTGCCCTGCATTAAGGCAGAGACCTTGGAAAAAATCTGTAGCCAGACAGTTCTGGCAAGACTTCCACCTGACCTCGAAGCTGGACCTGCCTGCACAGATAGGAAATGCACAGGCCAAGGGGGTGGGAGGGGTGAAACAGGACCAGTTTGGCCACTGAGGGACTTTCGGTAGCTTCAGGGTCAGGATTTGTTCATTAATGCATGTCTTGAGAGCTTAGAAGGACCCTGTTACAGGTCACGCCATCTCTACAGAGTAAGATCGTGATATGACAGAGGAAAAGAAGGTCCTTATAACTCAAAATCCAGGTTGTTTGGGAAGAACAGTGAACAAAATGAAATGCCTACTGAAAGACTCTCAGTGGAACTAGGGTACACAGTAGACACCTATCAATGACATGCCATGGGGCTTAAGAGGAAACTTTTGTACAGACCCATGAACAGGTTTTGTGTTTTGACAGACACTTTCTGCTTTCCACTGTTCAGTTTCTTTTCCTTATACGTGGCTGTGGTTTTATCACTATGGTCTTTTGTCTGAATTTGGCAGAAGTGTGAGGAGGGTGGAAGGGGGGAAGACTTCCGAAGAAAAGAGAGGTGCCACAGGAAGTGGTATGGGTGACATTGTAGGATACACTTTACCTGCTTAGAAGTAGTACAGCGTCTAAACAAGAAAATGCAATTCACAAAATGTAAAGTCATTCTCTCATTTACATAGTCAGGGCTGTTAACAATTGGCCTTTATATATTTCTGTTGTTTGTACTTGCATTATAACATAGAGTAAAGGAAATATATGCACCGATTAGGAGCTCCTTATGTGACCCAAGTCTGTGAACCCCTTGTAGACATATAGTACTCCTGTCAGAGGTGAGATGCAGTGGATCCAACCCTGAAGAGCTAGTAAGATCAGACCCACAGTCAGGCAGTTCTTGGTTTTCACAGTGATCCTGTGATTTAGTTTTCAGTTACTGATAAAAATCTTGCTGATTCTTTTAATTTATATTTGAAATAACTTGAATGTTTTAGACTAAGCGGCCAGCCTGGCTTAGCAAATTGAGAAAAGAAAACATTCCATTCCAACAAGATGAGGATACTGACCCTCTTAAAGAAATACAGGGTTCTTATCCCATGGTGGTGCGCTGAAAGAGATTGTGAGGTTCGCATTGTTTTGCAGAAGTTGCTGGGGTGGAGGTATTATTGGTTCTGCTGTTCATTTTCACAGCTGATGATAAAATATTAGAATTAAGTAACCCTGTAAATACTAGTAAAAAGAACTGCCACAGAAGTGCTGTTCTGTCAGGAAAAATTCCCTTATGTGGTACGCTGACACTCTGCACTGATTTTCTCAGTCAGGGACACTTAGTAGTCTAATTAGAACCTTCACATGCTTAAAATTACAACCACGCTTAGAAACCTGCCCTAATGCTGAAATCCTGACTCTGTGAGCAGACACTTCTGCAAGCCCCCGCTGACAGTGATGGGGCTCAGCGCAGGGAGAGCAGTCCCTTCTGCTCAAGGCACTTTAGACTCTGGGCTCAGGTACAACTGAGGCTTTGCATTGTCTTACGTCTGGACGTTGTGTGGAGCACGTTCTGGTTTGTCTCACATATCAGTAACACCAGAATTATGTCTGCTTTGCCAACGTGGGTTCCCATGAAACAGAAAAATCATTTGCAAGTCCTCACTACTCATCTGCCTTAAGCATGGGCATCTGAATTTGCATATGAGCAGTTAAGCATACCTTAACCTCTGTCATGTCATATATAAGAGCAGGGTTAAGCCTCACATTCAGTATTTAAGGAGTGATTAAGAATACAAAGGCTAAGAAAACACCTAGATCCTTTTGACATGACTTGTCATCTCCATAATGATAATAGTTTCTTGGGTTTTTTTTAAAGAAAATAGCTTCTTATTAAGTAGCCCTGGTTACGAGTATAGAATATAAAGACTACAGCCATATTTACAACTGCTTTGTGTACTGGAATGCGGCTTCAAAATCAATCACTATTGGGTTATAGTAAGTTTTGGATTATGGCAGAAGGGATTTTAAGGCAGTCATAAAATGCTTTACAAGTTTAAGGGAAATTTTCTAGTATAAAGTTGTTTTAGAATATTCTAGCTTCAACTTCAAAAATGCAGGCATCTCTCCAGTAAAACATTTTGTATTCTCCTTTTGATATTAGCCAAGTTAATTTTTTTAGTCAGTTTACTTCCAGCTCTTGAGATAATAACAGGTATGACTGAATACAGCAATAGATTTTTAAATGTAAACCAATAGATTTCAGACCTTGCATTTATAAAGTTAAAAATATACATCTTGCTCTTTAATCTTATTCTCTCAAATTACAACTTGTATGAGTCCAAGGAATTTCCAGCGTAGCTGATTTTAAGTTGAATGTGATTCATAAAAATTCTTGTACTTTAATGACTCTTGATTACTTGTCAGTTGTTTGTGGTTGGAATCTGAAACAAATGGTGATCTCATTTCCTTTAGGTATAATTCAGCTACTCAGGTTTCTTTGTTTATGTAAAATTTTGTTCCTTTTCCTTGCTGCCTACTGTTATTTCTCTGTCTGTGTTATCTGTGTGGGTAGAAGTAGCAGAGTGTATCAGCTGAAGGCCACTGGACTCTCTCTCGATGCTTGTTGACACTGCTTGTTGCTTTGCAAGCAGCAGGAGTAGACAGCCTTTATCTCTGAAATAAGCCAGTGTAAGCAAAAGCTTGCAAACTTGCTGCAGTCACAAGTAGAAACCAACTACTGTTGGCTCTGCTGTCCTATTACACTGGGAGAGAATGAGGATGAAGCTTTAAAACAATGTAATGCCTCTGAAGGACAGTGTTGTTGGATACTCCAACTGCATTCTTCAAAGCGACGGACTGTGCTAGTAATTGATGCTGGGGACAGGCTGAGCACCTTCAGCACCTGTGAAATCCCCTGTCACTGGGCCCATTTCATTCATGCGTAGAAAGCAGCTACTTGACGAATGTTCTTTTTTTGTATACAGTGTTTTGTTGTTTCAGTGAGCTGTCCGGATACGGATATTTTTTTGAACAACAATGATCACATCTGAGGATTTCTTCATCAGCTTGATGTGCACCTGCTTTTAAACTATGTTTTGTATTTCATGTAGCATTTATGAAAATCCATGGATTATGAAAATCACCAACGTCTTTCACTTTTGTTGAAATTGCTCAGCTGAGAGAGCTAATATCTGAAGCAAAGATTAGTCTGGGCTACAAACATTTGATCCAGATGCTAAATAGCTTAAAATTATGTTTGCATTTAGGTCTAGGCCTGTCTTTAGTTTCTAGCTGCTGGTAGCACTGGGGGGAAACCCAGAAAAGACGACTTCTGAGCCTGAAGCTCAAAGGCAGAAAGCAAATACGTTTTTTTTAGGGATTAAGCTGTGCTTCTTCTGGCGATCTTAAGTTCAGAAGTAGGATATTTTTCAAGAGAATCCTATGTCTGCTTGCATTTACTGATCTGAAATAGCACACTGAAATCTAACACTGGAAATTTACAGAAATGGCTAGCTTGGACTATTATTTCTGCAGTGCGTCAGTCAATCAGATTCACATTCCACAGGAAAACCAACAAACTGAGAGCGCTCCAGTTGGCAGACTTCTGGAGAAAAAAGGATTTGCTAAGAACTGGGAAGAAAGCAAATTTTGAGGGGTGAGTTTTGCATGCTGTATGCCAGTGATGGTGTATCCAGGGAAGCAGCATACCCTAATCCCCTGTGCAACACAGTCCAGGCAAGAAAATTGCCACTGCTCATCTCCAGGAGAGGCTGCCTGGGAAGATCATTTAGGATTCCACTCCTTCTTCCGCGGTCTTTGGCCTTCCTACTCATGAAGGAAGATAGATGCCTGAACTAACACAAACAGTTCTTACCTATAGGGAAGGAAGTGGTGATTTTACAGGCTGCCTTGCCAAGCAGCACTAATACCATAACTGATGTCTTAGTGGAGAGACAAGTAATTGTTCTTGTTCTCGCTACGATGTGACACTGCCCACTCTTATCAGTTTGGCCTCCAGGGAGGAAACAGCATGTCGT
>NW_010230707.1:6352-9608 GCF_000690775.1 Eurypyga helias
CAGGGGTACAGGACCAGTGTCAGGGAGCCCTGCCTGCCCAGAGGGTAGCAGCTGGGTTGCTGGAGTGGTGAGCTCCCTTGCTACTCACCCAAGATGCAGACCGCTTGCAGCCATGGCACAGAATTTTTCTACAAACGTTAAGTGCAGGATTTGGTGAATAGCCAGGTACCATAATGGTGGGCAGCAGTTTAAATTTCTAGAGTAGTAACAGGACCAGTGTCAGGGAGCCCTGCCTGCCCAGAGGGTAGCAGCTGGGTTGCTGGAGTGGTGAGCTCCCTTGCTACTCACCCAAGATGCAGACCGCTTGCAGCCATGGCACAGAATTTTTCTACAAACGTTAAGTGCAGGATTTGGTGAATAGCCAGGTACCATAATGGTGGGCAGCAGTTTAAATTTCTAGAGTAGTAATTCTCTAAATAAATACAGGCTACAGAAAAATAACTCTGTAAACTCAACATTAATGACATGAGTCATGAATTGTTCTATGAAATACTGAAAATTAATTTACAGCAGAAGGAAAAGGATACCAAATGCAGAAGGGTGGTAGTGCAGAGAGCCCATAGGGCACTCTTGCCCAGGGTGTTAGGCAGAGGCTCAATACACTTGCAGGTGAAGAGCTGTTGATCAATTCAGATGAAAAAGATTTTTAAGGAGCAAAAATAAGTTGCTTCCTGGGTGCTGTTGAACAACAGCATTCTTCCTGCGTAAGCTCATAAAGAAACTGTGCTGAGAAGAAAGGGGAAGCAGAATTAATGTGGGTACTCTAATAATAGCGTGTATCTCGGGTGCTCTAATAATAGTACTTATCTTTTCTCCCACTCCCACTCCTTTGGAGTTTTGGCTGCCATCTAATTTTTTTTTCCTATTTAGCTTCCTGTAACGTAATTCGAGCATAGACACTGTACTACTTTCCCTAATCTTTGTTTGCTGATTGTTGTTTAAAGTTGATAGAGTTTAAGTAAATACATCTCTAAAGAAAGTTGTGCTTGCTTTCCTGCAGGAACTTTACACCTATCCTGTCTACGACAGTTGCATCTTTTATTGGTGGACTAAGATAACAGAAAAAACAAAAGAAAAAAGAGAGATTACAGAGCCTTCTCATATAGGATGAGCACAGCAGGAAAAAAAATCCCAAACTTTTAAAATCACTTTTTGTTTGCAAAATAGGCCTTTTTTTCATCCTTGTGCAAAGTCTTCCGGAGGGAGGTTCTGGCATACAGTGACCTATCATCAGTACCGCCAAAGGTATTCCTGCCAGAAAGCAGAAATATACTTACTTTCTGTCTCACTTCTCTGTCTCCATGGCTTTTTCTTGGCAATACTGACCACTTTTACCATTCTGTGATTTTGGTTAGAACTGTTGGAAATGACAATGTTTTTTTCTTCTGAAATGTATGTGGGTTTTGAGCAAGGTGTCTCAAATTGAGATAAAACAGTGTCTTCCTCATTGGGAAGCTTTGGAACAGCTTTAGGGCACATCTTCCCTTTGTTCCCCAAGAGGTGTCAGTGGTATGCTCACTTGTGTCTATGGACCAAGCAGTGACAGAGGCAGGCATTTACAAGGGAGACAGCGAAGTCACGGTGTAGAGCAGAGTCCTTGCTAATAAACCCATAAGGCCTAGCAACTTGGGCTGCATGATGGTACTGTTGTGGTCATGAACAGAGAGGCAGGATGGAAGGTGTTGGGAGGGAGTCGGCGAGGCAGTATTGTGCCATTTGCCTTTCAGAAACTGCTGTGGTTTAGCCAGAAGGATAAGAAAGAAGTGTTATTAAGTAAGTAGTTGTCAGAAATGGAATGAATACACGGTAGCAAATGAAGGTTGTGCTGGAAAAGGTTGAAAGCCGCTTGCCCATGTACTTAGTGTCAGAGAAGTTAGTAGGTGGACTGTGGAGGCTGGCCACACAGGTTATTCAGGAGGAATCAGCATCCAAAGGGTGAATGCAAGAGGATAGGCCTAGAGGGCACAGGTCATGAGGAGCTCTGAGAGTGAAAAGAAATTATGTATGGTTGACTCAGGGAAGAACAGGCAGATGATGCAGGATGACTTGATCAAAGATAATTCCGTAACAGAAGCCTTTGCAGAAGCTTTTCTGAGTGTAGACAAGAGAAGTGGAATTGCATTTGTCAAGGCTTCAGGCAGGCAGAAGAGTTCCTTTGCTTTCAATGACAGAGAAAGAAGGTGGATGACAGTGATTTTGGACTCAAACAGAAGAGGAAAGATGCAGATCTTTTATAATTGAGTTTGATCTTATGAAAGGCCTTACAAATGGTGATACCAGAGAAATGTGTGGATTTGTTCTTTGACAGAGTGAGGAAGGTTTATGGTAGAGGTGTAACATCATCTGCACAGGGATGGTAAATTAGTTTGTGTTTCCAAGTGAGATATAAAATGAAGGAAAAAAAGGAACTGAAAGAGATCCATTTCAAGGCAAGAATTGTTGAGTTAGAAGAGCATGAATAGAGGCAGTGAAGGAGAGAGCTGTGGAATGTGGCAGTGATGGGTAAGGGGATCTCCCAAGCCCAAGAGAACAAGAACAGAACTTTGCTTCTGAACAGTTCTGATGAGAATAGCTTCCACTCCATGACAAGGACAGAGGAAGATTGGAGAAAGCCTAAACTGGAGTGGGAAACTCCACTGCTAAGTTTGTATTTGGTAAGTTCTGAAGTGTTCAATGTGTGAAGGAGTTGCAAGTAGCGTAAAGAGTGGGATATAGTTAAGGTAAGACAGACTATAGGAAAGAATTGGATTTCCCCTCCTGGCACCTGGGCATGAACATTCATGTTGTAGTCCAGTAGGAAAGCTTTTGCCAGCCTGTGTGAGTTCCCCTAAGATAAATGGAAATTTCTAATACAGCCTGTGTAATACAATTCATTATATGGAACTACTTCTATGAATAAGCATTACTCAGTGGGGATAAGGAACACCAGGGCAAATCCTACGCTACTCTATTATGCTGTACTGAATATTATTGAAAACTACCTTACGCTGCACTGAATATTATTTAAAAGTAAACTAGCTTAGGGAGATTGTTGTCTTATGTTCATTTCAATGGAGTAGGTCTGGGTACCAAAATACCTTCTAAATCAGAGACCCAAACCCTCTTCAGAAATACTCAGCTATAAGATCAGTTAATCCATAGCATGTTTATACTGGTGTAACAGAGATCAGCACTTTGCCTACAATAACTCATCACTGTTTTCTTGTATCCTGAATGAATGTATGTCTGAGCGGAGACCAGTGGTGAGTGGCGTTCC
>NW_010230708.1:0-754 GCF_000690775.1 Eurypyga helias
ATCCCTAAAATCCACCCATAAGGGCCGGTGAGGGTCAATAGATTCCCAAAATCCACCCTTTGGGGCCCATGAGGGTCACTAGATCCCTAAAGTCCACCCAACCCGTGCCAGCGATGGTCAGTAGATTCCCTAAATTCCACCCATAAGGGCTGGTGAGGGTCAGTTGATCCCTAAAATCCACCCACTGGGGCTGGTGAGGGTCAGTAGATCCCAAAAATTCACCCAACCAGTGCCCGTGATGGTCAGTAGATCCCTAAAATCCACCTGCTGGGGCAGTGAGGATCAGTAGATCCCCAAAATCCACCCATCCATACAGGTGAGGGTTAGTAGATCCCTGAAATCCACCCATCAGGGAGGGTGAGGGTCAGTAGATTCTCCAAAATCCACCCGCTGGTGCCAGTGAGCACTAGTAGATCCCTAAAATTCACCCAACCAGTGCCGGTGATGGTCAGTAGATCCCTAAAAACCAACCACTGGTCCCAGTGAGCATTAGTAGATCCCTAAAAGCCCCCCATCAGGGCCGGTGAGGGTTAGTAGATCCCTAAAATCCACTCACTGGGGCCGGCGAGGGACAGCAGATCCCTAAAATCCACCCACTGGGGCAGTGAGGATCCGTAGATCCCCCAAATCCACCCATCCATACAGGTGAGGGTTAAGGAGATCCCTGAAATCCACCCATCAGGGACGGTGAGGGTCAGCAGATTCCCTAAAATTCACCCACCGGTGCCAGTGAGGGTTAGTAGATCCCTAAAAT
>NW_010230709.1:0-426 GCF_000690775.1 Eurypyga helias
ATGGACACACGGACACAGACACATGGAGACGGAGACACGGAGAGATGGAGACATGGACACGGACACAGAGACACGGACACACGGACACAGAGACACGGACACAGAGACACAGACACACGGACACGGAGACATGGACACAGAGACATGGAGACGGACACGGACACACAGACATGGACACAGAGACATGGAGACAGACACGGACACACGGGTGGACACGTCCCCGGGCAGACGGAGACGCCGACGGACACGCACGGACAGAGCCTGCCCAGCCCCCCCGCGCAGGGACAGACGGACACGCACCCCGGAACCAGCCCCCGCCTTCCCACGCTCTTTATTCGCAGCACGCGCCAGCCGGGGGGGCCCACGGCCCCCAGCTCCCACCCCCACCCCAGGGGGGGCTCCAGGGGGGCCCACAGCCCCCAGCTC
>NW_010230710.1:0-3819 GCF_000690775.1 Eurypyga helias
CGCCGCTGACTCTGGCCGACTGAAGATGTTCCCATTAGGTCCACAAGTAAACATGGAATAAAATATAACATTTTAGTAACTGCAGACTTTATTACTTCCAATTATTATATCTAATGCCCCAGTCAGGCTGTAGGCAAAGGACTACCAGAACTTTTCATCTCTGCTGGTCAATTCCAAATCAGTTTATAGTTACATATAAGACCTCTTTGTGCCTGAAGTCAAACATGATTCAAAATCCAAAAGAGTTTTTAGCCAAACACAAAAGAACTATTTTAGTGTTGCTGCTGCCAGAGGTTGTAGGAGATATGCAAAGCTGATTGCAGAATTCTTCCTTTTTGACATACTAGATAATATTCTTTTCATTATTTCTAGCCAGCTCCCGCAAGCAGTATTCAAACCAGGAAGTGTTCCTTTATCATAACCAAATTTATCTTTTTGCCACTTCCATGTCATCTAAAAGTCACAGCCTCTTGAATGACATTCTCAGAAAGCCACAGCCACTATTAAAAAAGCTTCTTTCAATGACAAAAGCAAGTGTGTCTTACCTAGCACGTTTCACCTTCAAATAGGAAGCATATTATTCAACACATCTTAACTCTAGTCCAAACTTGCAGATGGAGCCCTAATTGCAATATAAAAATAGTGCTTCTAAACACTAAATTATACCTGGGAGCTCAGCTGCAGTAAGAATATGCTAGCCTCAGTTTGCCCATTTCTGGCTCCAAATACATCCACTCATGCATGAGTTTTCCTCAGTTTCAGCTGAGGTCTCAGCAACATCACTGGCCAGTTCCAAGGTTTCAGCTTTGTTTTAGCACCAGAACAATCAGTTGTACCTCAAATTCTCTGGTAAAGAAATATTTTCAGCTTACTTCCCATGGGATTTGGGTAAGTTATTACCCACTTCCACCACTCAGATCTATTCACTTGAAATAGCTAACCCTATGTAAACACATATAACTGAACACCATCATTCAGGTTCCCTATGGAGCCTACAGCTCCCATTTCCTACACTGCCTCCATGAACTAGATCTGCAGTGTTTGAGATAGGATTCTGTAACTGGAAAGACACACTGCAGCTTAGAGCCACATTTCAATCTTTCACTTGCAAATCACCTGCATAGAATTGTTTGCCTATCCTTTAACGTTACATTCAGAAAAATTGCAGACAAAATGCACACACTTGGAAACATCTCTTTTCCCCTAGACTTCTCTAGATGTCTAGGCATAGTGGAAAATCCAGTAAGCTGCCCCAGTGAGACATCATATTACTCAAAACCAGTTATTTATATCACAGACCCTCCCCTGAATCATCACCTAGTGCTATAACAATGAAAATAATAAGCATCTATAAAATACTCAATGACTTTCTAAGCAAAGTTGCAAGTTTCAAAAGGTGAGATTTAGCACTTTCTAACTATTTAAAAATGAACAAATACCTAACATTAAATTGTTTCTAGAAGTCAGCTATATAGAAATATCTTGTCTTATGACTAGATCTTCAAAGTACGAATTGTTTTGCTAATCCTAGTTTGTAATGTTACATTTTAAAAGTACCATAATACACACCAGTCCATAATCACAGAAATCACAATCATAGAATTGTTTGGGTTAGAAAAGACCTTAAAGGTCATCTAGTTCCAACCCCTCAGCTTCTAACTCTTCATGATCAAAGAAAAAGTCTTCAAATACAACATCCTCAATAACATTGCTCTGAAATATTAATATATTTGCATATGTGAATATGCATAATACTATTACTTTAGTCAGCTATAGAAAACATAGTGACAGATAAATAAAACCTATAACGTTTTTGAGCTAAACATTTATGATGATCAAGACCATCATCACAGAAGCCATTTATCCTAGACTCCTGATGGCGCACGTTCTTTAATGTGATCAAGAATTACATGGTGCAAGAGAGGCAGAGACCTGATCATTGCTGCTTGATTCTCTGAAGTTTTGATCTTTAGCTTTGGTAATTTCTATCAGGTCGCAGTAGTCCATACAGGAACAAGAACACCGCTCTCAATTTGGTCATTGTAACGTTAGGAGGTGGGGAACTATGTTGGTTCTATTCTTGCTATCAATTCATCCGTGCATCAGTGTGCCTTATCTCTTGCACAGGATTGTGAACTGGTCCCAAAATGCTAGTGTGTCTGTAACTTTTGCCATATGAAGGTGCAGAGTGTTACAAATACAGGCATATAATAGGCATGTCCTTTTGCATGAACAGCTCATCTCTCGCAACAAGGTAATCACAGTGGAGATTTCACATTCAAAATATTTCAGCACTCAAAAATATTGCCACTTTCTAAAATGGACTTCGTTAACTGTGGGAAATAGTTGAAATCACTGCCAACATAGCAGAAGAAAAAAAATATGCAAAAGTAGCTTTCAACATAAATGTAAAGACATTAAGCTGGATAATATAATAGCAAGTGGCAGTTAAGAATAATTATTACCAGAAACTATTATTGTAGAAAATTAAACAAGAATACATATTCAATACATATTCAATACATATTATTATAAATTATACAATGACATATACTGTGCTTGCAATACACAGAAGTGTTACTAAGATAGCAGTATAAAATACAACTACTACAGTTAAATATATTGTTAGAAAAAGCCATTTTTCTGCAAAAGATGAGAACATTAAGAATACATTTAAAATATTTACCTCATATGTAGGAAATAAAATTTCCTTTAATGAAGAAATTGGAGCAGACAGTTTTGGTGGAGCTGGAGCCCAAAACATTTTTAAAGCTTCTGGATAAAAGGAAACTTTCAAAACCAATACAATTTAGTTATCAACTAACATAAATCCAGTCTATAAATGTCTCTACTGAATCTGGACTAGTGAGTGATAAAATGCTGTCTGATAAACACAATTTTGTCAAAAACAGCCCCATCAAATACAATAAACTCCTGAGGGGTATAGGGCTCCATGGCTTGAATTAACTACTGGATTTGCTATTTTAGGGGGTTTGTTATTAGTTAGCACATTACAGTATTTTATTACTTCAGAGAAGGAATTAAGAACTGATATGTGATGTTTCAGAACAACAATCCCCATTGATGAAAAATTCCATATACATTTTTATATTGCATATTGTCAAATATTGACAGATCAGCAGAACTTTATTTCCAAGGTGTTCTGTTCTTTTGTTGCATGACAACAAGAAAAAAGATAACACTTTTTTCCTCCAGATTTTGTGTCTTCATTTGTAGGACTGGGCATGTATATACACATTTATTTAAATTATTTCTTCCTTTCTCTCCTAACAGAGACAGTTTTGGCTTTTTAAGACAATATCCAGCTACTTTTGGCATTCAGTTAGATTTTTGATGTACTGGGGAGAAGAAAGTGAATCTCATCTGTCCAATTATTCTGGAATTGCTCTGAAATAGGAACTCCATAACAAATTCTGCAGCAATGTAAAAGATGAAGAAATTACTCTGATTATGTTGGGTATTAACAATGAAGGTATTTCTGTGCTGGTAAAGACAAACAAAAAGAGGTAAAATTTAAATCAAATTAGAAATAAATAAAACTTTTTTCCTAAACTAAACATTGAAATTACTTAATATACAATGGAAACTTGCTGCTAGAATTGTAATTTTTGTAGTCACACACCAAATAAGTTTACGACTTTCATGATCAGGTTGACGGTATATATTATAGATGTCACAAGAAAAACATAACACTAAAGTCTAAATTAATATGAAACGCGTTACAAGCATAACGATGCATGGCAAATACACCACTCAAGTGCTGTGCTTACAGTCAGATATACTTAAATGCCAAAGAAT
>NW_010230710.1:3848-14082 GCF_000690775.1 Eurypyga helias
AATGTCTGGATTGTTTTGAACAGCACCTTATGTGATTACTTGTGGACTGGGTTCTGATATTTTTTGTTTGTTCCTTTTTCAAATAAATCTACCTATTGCAAACACCTCGCAACAGGAATATTTCACTTCAGAAAGTTGTAGTTTGAAATAATTATGCATCCCAATGTCCTATCTATCTACAGATTCAATTTCCAAAGACAGTGAGCACTTTTACACAACACAGGAACTTGTAAGTATGTTTATATGTACATGTGCACATATACATATAAATATAAATAAAATCCAGCAATAACTATTCTACCTCTATTTCCTTTGCTCCTGGCACCTCTAAAGGTAAATTCAGATTTGTATCTCGTTCAGATTTGTATCTAAGTATCTAATACTACTACCAAGCTAGTAAAACATTTTTAGAGATTAGTAACAACAGCTATTAACATTTATCACTTAAATAGATATTTTAGAGGATTTATATATAAAATTATAATGAATATTTTTATTTAACGGAGAGCAGATGTTAAATTTATATTTTTGCTATTCTTGTAGCTTGTTTTATAGCATAATAACAACTTAAGCTCTCACATAGTTCTTACTGTACAATTACAAGCACAGAATGCGATAAACGGTGAACTATGTATTATACATAACAAAAGAACAAGAAAAACACTCAATTTCATATATTCAGGTATACATGTATATAGGTTAAAATGCACATTACATAGAACACATTACATCTCAACACATTGGCACATGCCGACACTGACATCTACTGGTATTAGGCAGATTTGGGGTGGGTTTTCTGCAAACAGTAACTTAATAATGAAGTTCCTTTGAGTATTCATGCAATTAAAATGTGTATATTCTGTTACTTGCAATTTCACTGCCAAACGTATATCTGCTATACTGGACTGATTCTTATTTATGCTAATTGCAGTATTTCCATATGAAGACCTATTTATATTATTAGAATACTGCGTGAACATGGGAGTCTCAACATAACTGAAAACCAGCCATTTGATTTAGCAAACAAAATGCTTTCTGAAGTACATTTGGACGTTAAAAAGGAATCCTTAAAATGCACCAATAGCCCAGAAGTTGCAGTTCTCACACTGAGAGAAGGATTATAAATCTGGGAGTAGTTCTTGAACTCTTTCTGGAATGTTCCTTCCTTCAAGTGGAAGCTTTGACAAAAGACTTAATTCTTAAGAGAAGAAAAACAAGAACTGAAAACCTAACTTTTAACAAGTGTTTGGCCTTCCTAGTTTTTCTTCATATCTAAGTATTTGGTGGTTCTGACTCTTCAAGGTGGGTGTCTGCATAAAAGGAATGTCAAGTGAAGTTATACAAGATACAAAAACGTATTAAAAAAATCAAAATATTCCTTCTCATTTGACAGTTTAAAGTGTTTTAAGTGAACAAGGTAAAAAGACCTGGCCGTCTTTTAGGGCACTTTTGTCATAAATAGTATTAACTCCGTGATTTGAAAGCTAAGTAATCAACCATGAGTTAATGCAAAACAGACTTTTCATTTCTGGAAGACAGAAGCAACGTGGAGACCAGCTCCAAGTAACAATAATACTGATCTAATAATATTCTGTTTCCATCTGCTGGTAAGAAACTGTAAAATCAGAACATCTCAAAGAGATGCAGGCCTTCCTGTTCGAAGGAATCTTAAACATAACACAAAGCTACAAATCCTGTTAAAATTTTGTTAGGATATCTGCCAGGAACAGGTTTGATTATCCATGTATGACCTTCATAAAAATACATTACCTTCATACTTGCCTTCATGGCTAAAAAAGTAGCTTCTTTAACTCTCAGATAACTGATGCCTGCAGAATATGCCAAGATTAAAGAGGAGAGCAAAAGCAAGGCACCTTTGTTATCTGATAAAATAAACTTAATACAATCAATCCCTTGAGAGAGTTGTAGCTGATCTTGTGAAGTGTACATCTTGATCAATTGATACACTCCACTCCACAAGATGTTTTTTGCAGACATGAATGAAAGGTTATATAAATAATTTTAAGCCTGTGGATATTTTTCATAGTGAAGACAAGATTTTAAAGCAAGAAAATTATTGCTTTCTTGATCTGATCTACTATAAAATCCTACTGATGTGGGTTTCTTGGGCCTTTGTTACAGTCAAACAAGAGATTCTTTCACAGAAGAATTCAGAACTAAAAAAAAACCAAAACCATAGATCTATTGCTGTTTACACAGTTGACAGTCATTTGAATTTTACTATCCACTACACAGAAACCATGCTTACCCACACACAGATCATTTGCATTGGTGAAATTAGCTAAATGCAGGGAATTGGTCAGTATTGAAATGCGAACAGCTTAAACAGACCTAAATTAGTGTCAGGTAAATGATACCTTTAAGTCTCGCGTAAAGCAAGCAGTTTAAAAATTAAAACCAGAAAATGATGGTAGATGGTGCCACTAGATGGCAGTGCTCCAAAGAACTTAGTTTTCTAGATCTCAAGGATTAAACGAATTCAGCAAGGGGTTTTGGCATGGGCATCTTTTTAAACTTTAATTCTTTTCATCTCTGAGGAATGTAGTTAATGTAAAAATTTCTTCTCCAAAATTTCTACTGATTCTGAAAGCCCAGACTCACCCTCAGTTTCTTCAACCTGCTGGCTACTTCTTGAAAGCTAAACCATTCTCCTCCTCAAATCATGTCCTCCCATAGCTTCTACAATTCATCTTTCTTAGTCCCACTCCCATATAACTCCTTCAAATTCTTGGATATTTCAAGGGGTTCTGTCCTCTACTCTTTGCTTCTGCTGCTCTAGTTCTAGTAATGTAGAACTAGAGTACGGGTTCCCTCTCCATAGTAAGGGATCAATCAGAGCATGATTCATCACACTGTTCTGCACCAACAAAAATACCAGGTGATCTTCCTTTAAGGGACATCAAGCCATCAGTGCTACCTCAGCAAGGCTCAAAGACAAGGATCTGCTGAGCCTTCCCTTTTCAACCTTCATGGCCTCCCCACTATGGCTAGCATCCCATCATTCTCACTGACTCAGAACACGGGTATCATTCACAACATTGTAAAAGTATTTTTCTAATTTTTCTACAAAGCTCAAGGCTGGTATCTAATTTCATATCTTTCTTGCCGCAGCATCTGTTTCTTTGGCCTAGACAAGCATCACCTTGTCCCGTTCACATTCATTCAAAGCGCTACGGCAAAGATCATAGTTGCTCGCTTTGAATGTTATCCCACTCTGAAGTGACAGAAAAAGAGAAGCTCATACAAATAAAAGATGCTCCTCTGCTTTCAGAGCCTTCACAGCCTTTCCTTTTTTGTTATCTCTAGATCAGTAAAGCACTAACAACTTCTATTTTTGTGACTTCTGACTTATCACTGACTTCCTAACGTTTTTTTTCCTTTCTGAACATCTTTTTGCCCACCCTCATGCTGCCTCTCACATCTGAGAAAAACTTACTACTACGGTCATCAACTTATTTTCTCAGAATTTCCTTAAGCCCTCTTCCATCACGATCTGTGAAACAGCTAGTGGCTGGGCTACTGGCATGCTGAAACCCCTGCTTACAGTGCTGATCAGTGTCCTTGCATCTGCTGACTCTATCTGTCCAACAGACAGAAGATGCTGCTGAATCAAAATCAAACACTCCAATTACAGCCATGAACAATATTCATCTGATACCCAAATTTCTAACAGAAGCACACAAAAACCAAGATGAAAGATCAGGGCCTAATCCTATACTCTGAAATAATGCCATCCTTGATGGTAAGGATAACCTTGACTACATCAAATAATTCAATAACTAAAAACTTTGCTAAAGCAAAGTATGAATTCTTTTTTTAAGATCAGAGAGAAGCATCATGATTACCCCACTTGACCTTCTAAATAATACAGATAATAAGATGTCATCCTGCATCAAGCTCACAACTTTCTGGGTCAAACTCAGGATATACCACAGAAAGAAATACAGCCTTTAAATCAAAACTAGAACTAATGGATCATTTCAGAAGCTGCGACTTTCATTGCTATACGTTGAAATCTTATAGCTACTCTCAATTTATCTAGACTAAAACTTCAACTACTGGGTCTGTTATGCTTCCGTTTAGCAAAACCTCCTGCGTCAGAAACTATACGATGCACGTAACGTACTCAAACCAACCCTGTGTCTCCTGTATAAAAACAACATAATGATCTTTTTAAAAGTCTTAATATAGAACTGGTATTCAAGAAAAAGAAAGATCGCATGCAGGAATCAATACTTCTGCTTGCTCCCCTAGAACTGTATCTGGAACGCCTTGATAACTGCATTAAGTGCACTGCATTCCTACAAACCCTCATATTAAAGAAGAGCCACAGGTTTAGCCAACAGGAAAACTATTGCTCTCATTGGAACTTAAATTTTTTGGGGGCTGCAGGCAGAAATTTCCCTCCACTTCAAATCCAGAACGTGGAGCCCTCTTCTACGGGTGGACACATCCATTCTTTCAAGAAAGGATAAAAAGCACAGTGGTGATTTCCATCTCTTTATGATAATTCATTATTGAAGCACAGAGCCAGGAAATGAGAATTTGCTTACCTGAGGATTCAAACCTCACTCACCATTAGATTATTTGACCATTCTGGGTGCAGGAAGTTGTGCTGTTGAGCAGAAAAGAATGCAAAAGTCATGCAGCAGAGAGAGAACAAGTGGTGACATGACTATCTCGGTAGTTAGAGCACTTACCTGAAACAGAAAAACTGTGTATAATATTTCTAATCCCAAAACGTTTTTCTATATTATTGCTAATGTCTCACCTCCTTTAATTTAAAGTGCAGAGTATTACACAGCCATCTTCTGTTGCTTATCTTTCAAGACTATAAAGCTTCTTTCAGAGTTACTGCTTTTCAGGATACAATCTCCCTTCCTACAAAGGATGACCCTAATTCCCTATTCTTATCCTTGTGACCTTGCATTTGGCTGCACTAAAACACATGCTTTTCAAGTGACCCTAAGTTAACAACCTACACAAATTGCCCTGTAAAACTGACCTAACCTTATCCTTATTTACCACTCTACCATTCTTTAGATCACTACAGACTTTATGTGCAACAATTTTATATTTCTGGAGCTGGTGACACACAGAAACTATCAGTAGCAAACCACCAGTCTGAAAAAAACATCAGGAAAACTTGAGTGTTAAGGCTCTAATTCTGATTTTTTTGATATTTTATATAAACTAGAAAGGCTCAAAAAAGCAAAATTGTAACAAAAGTAATAAGAAATTTTATAAAAATAATATACCTCATTCATTCACAGGGACATTATTTTAGTGCAAAACATGTCTAAAAAAAGCGAATATTTAGGAATTCAATACCGTCAAATATAAAAATTGCTAATATAACTACATGATAAAACTGAAGAGGCTTATTCCAAAATCCATTGATGTTTCCCCACTACTACTTATAAAACAAATTTGACAGATCACTCTTTACGTGCTGCATCAACCTCAGAAATTTAACTATTATGCATTTTGTTTTACTTCAGTTCCTCACTCATTAAAGATACAGGATCCTGCAGTTATCACTTGATTACCTTTTACACATGCAATGAACACTTCGGACTACAAGTTTATCTAGATCCCAGTTCTGTATGTACTTACATGCATACGCTGAGCTCAACAGAACAACAGAACAACATTCAGTTACTTAAAGTTATGCTTGTTCCTAAGTGCTTGTAGAATCAGGATTGAGGTCAGATTGTCTCTGTGATAAAGGGTAGTAGGTGTGCAATTGAAATAATTTACTTCTGCAGAATTTTACATTCACAAAAAGCCTACTCTATTCGCATAGTATTTCTTGCTATTCCGATGGGCCGCCTCATGTGAGTAAAATGAATTATAAAAATGCATATATTTATAACCTAAATTATGACACATAACTTCAAATATGTCTACAGCATGCAATTTCTTTTTAAAAACAAGCAATACATTTTACATTATAAGAAAGATACAAGCCTTTTAGTACCCTTGTTCTCATTATTTTAAAACACATCTACGAAATAAAGCCATTTTTTTTCAAATCTTCCTTGCCCCTTTGAAACTACTAAATACCAAAACACCATGAAAGTTATTTCTCAACATATAATCCTTTATCTTGCAAAAACAATTAAATCATAGTAACTCTGAAAGTAAGTTCATACCTTTTCCTTTCAGCTTGCTCTTTCAAATAAATATATTTGGAACACTTTGCTTCTTCCTCCTTATTGTCTGTGTCTGCTGTAAATAAGATGTTGTGACCTCTTCTTTCTGAAGTATGATAAACTCTAGAAACCAGTCGTAAATAAGGAGGCAAAATAAAACCAGGAAAAGCAGTACATAGATGATGAATGCCTGGATACAGTTGTCCTCTAGAAAGGAAAACAAAGAAATCAAGAATCTTAACATCCGTTCTCTATATTCTAAAGTAAATAGTTTATCAAATACTACATCATGACCTACATCAGACCATAGGATATAAATTGCTACCGTAAATGTTTGGCATAAAGTGCCTGGTAATTGCTACAAAAAGTAGAGGTCTCCTTATTTAGAGAAGAAAAACAGGTAAAAGCTAAAATGTTGGTAATAATTTTAAAGTAAAAAAGTAAGTTCAGTAGTCACAATTTTACTTTCCCAACTTAGAGTTATCACTTGCTGCACAGAAAACTTAAACCAACTAATGCAGATTATAACTTTAATCGGGTATGTGAATAAACATTACGTTAAAAACTGTGAATTAGTTTTATGGTATGCTATCACTTGAACTTCTTCCTAGCTTTTCAATTCAACTGTTGATTCCAGAGGAAACACCAGGTTTTTGACTACCTTTGAAAAGTTAATGACTAAAAATTCTACCATTTAACCCTCCAATCTAAGACGTACTGCAGGTGATGAAAGTCTATTGACTTCCACAGGCCATGGATCAAATTTTAAAAGCAGTCTCCAGCTACTGTATGAACTCTACAAAGTTAATAAATGTCTAACGTGCAGACAGTTACAATGTGAAGAGCAGTATATGGAAAATGTCTGAGGTGTAAAAAAAAAAAAAAAAAAAAGAAATGGCTCACAAAACATATGCTACTTTTAACTCAAGTTCATAAGTGCCTTCACATTTTAAGAGACAATCCCAAATGAAAATGGTTAAAATTCCACTGAATACTTTTCAGGTTTAACTGTTTTTCTGAGGTTCCTTTGAGACAACTACACTTTCAGCAACTTGGGTTTTTGTTTTACTGAGAACCACACCTTATGTCATAAACAGATATAAAGGGGAAAGCAACAAGAACTACAAAACAAAGTCAGGAAAAACGCAGGGCTGATTTATGATGCACTATACATTCAAGTTACAAAAATAATATTTTATATTTGCTTATCTTTTCTGAAAAATAAGGACAGCATAAAGTTAAAATATAAAAAAATCACGCATGTAAAGAAAAAAATTAAAATCAGTGTAATAACAGAAATCTGACTCACAATCAAGAAATTGTCACATCAAGTATATACCAGACATTTCTCTGTTACATTAATTTAGTCTGAGTCCCTAAGTTTATAGGTACATGAGTGTTAACAATTCTTGTCATTTTGATTAAAACTGCTCAAAATATTTTTTTTTTTCAACCCATATAACTTTAATATATAGAAAAGAGCCTGGTTACATCATGCTTCAACAAGACAGTTTAACGAGATCTTACAATACAAAGCTTCTATTGAAATCAGTGGCATTTTACCTGAATGAGAACAGGGTCAAAATTATGAAATAAAATGTGAAAGTTAAACATAAAAATGAAATATCCAGTTTGAAAAGCAGCTCAATCACACAATACATGAGACTAATTAGGATTTAAGCGTGCTTACAGCAATCCAATTAACACAAAGGGATTTCTTACAGCATAAATGGATAATAAGTAACTGTTTTGGAGTGTGAAATCAGAGATCAATGCTTTAATAAGTAGATTGCATTAATTTAAAATTAGAAAGAAATATTTCACGCTGCTTTTTTTTAACTTAGAGGGTATACAATCTTCATAAATGTTTATAGTAGTTTATCTCAGGGTGCTCTAATACAGTTCACTTTCTCTGCAATGCAATTACCACACAATTAAAAAATAGACGACAAACAGTTTTTTGAACTTGCAACATCTGGAGTGATTTCTGTAAGCGATGGCAGACAAAATTTTAAAATTATCTAGGATTTTTTCCTCTAAGTTTTGTTATTTAGTTTAAATAAATAAAAACAATTTGAATGTTAATTTAATTGCATGATCATGACTGCTTTTGCATAGAAGTTTATCGTTTCATTGAATGAATTAACTGAATGCCTTATCAATGTAAACTGAAATATTTGGGGCATGCTGCAGGTAAAGGTGAATGTTTTAGGAGAGTGTGTGCTGTAAAAACAGACTATTTATCATTCTTTGAAAAAAGAGGACATGAAAAAACAATACTATGTGTGTGGCCTACATTACCTTCACTTAATGCACTAAATACAGGTTTTTTAGAAAATCGTGCAGTTTCTGCACCATTGATAATCTGACAGTAAGTATTTATTGAAGGTAAAACACTCATTGTCTGTTGACACTATTTGTTTTAATATATAATCTTGCTAACCAAACGGTCTTTAAGCAATGCAGATAAGCAATGGCATGCAAAGGGTCACTTAAATGCCAATTTGACTGTTTCATAAACTTAAGCATTCTTTTCCCATGACTATTCTCAGCTACTTAATTGAAAGTATTATCCATTTACAAACTTTAGGCCTGCCATAAAAAGGCTCTCTGCTGTATCCAATGGACCTTTCAGGACCCTAAGAACAACAAAAGCTAATAATTAAAGCTGCTTCTTTTTCACCCCCTCTCCTTTTCTGAATAGAGAAGTGAAGAAGCAACCTATGGTACATCTAAACAAAGCTATCTATAAAGATCTTGCTAGCAGTGAAGACCATAAAACTGAAGCGTCTCACTTGACATGGGATGGGCAGGATCAGTTAAATTAGGATGTCGTCTGTACTGCTTTTGTAATCTGCACTCCTACCACAGAACGACAGATACAACCTATGACAAGAGCAAGGTAATAAGCAGTTGTCCTTAAATTACAGCTCTCCATGTAAAGTCTCCTGAATTTCAGACAAGCACTGACTGTAATACAAATTCAAGTTAATGAATTTTTAATACATCTTCTCTATTTAAAGATGATGACTTAGAGCTGGCACTGCTTATATTAAATTTGTGGTATTTTCCATTGTTTGTTTTTAATTATTTTGATTAGATTATGCTTGGAATAGTATAGACAAATTGAACCCCCACATAAGCAACTTCAGTTTCTGCTGCAGCAGAGAAGTTTCATCTGCATGCAGTAGGACTGAGCAGGCCCTCTGGATTTTAAAAATCATAAATCAGAACTATTTCAAGGAGATAAATAGCAAATTAAAATTAGAGATACCAAAATAAACTTCATCATTTAGATCAGAAATTGCAAGTTCTCATATCCAGATTTGGGAGGATGGTATTATTTCTTCAGACTTCTGTCATACTCTGCACTAATAACTTAATATATTTTTTCAGTATTTTTCTTATAATAATGAAATAAGATTAAAAAAATTACTTGACATTTGAAGCCAAAGGAGGCAAAGACTGCTGCAAGTTGTATTGGTCTTGTAGCTCTTTCTGAACTTCATCTGGTTTAATCTTTGATATTGTTTTTACTTCACCTGTAGAACATCCAAGGACGGAGCCCAAAATGTTCATGAACAGAAAACAGAGTGTTACAAACTGATAAGTTATATGGATATTTTCACACCCACTCTGGACTAGAACAGGAAGCAACGGCACACAAGCAACTCTGACCATCAGAAAACATAATTTAATTACAGTAGTTTAGAACTGCTGTCACTATGCAGATCACAGCAGTGCCCACAGCTATTTGGAATCTAAAATATGCAAAAAAGTGTGATAAAACAAAATTTCCAATGGGCCCTAACTAAATTGCATTTCTGAGTAGTGTATGAGATGAGCATAGTTCAATATATTACAAAAGGAATGATCAAGAGAGCATCAAAATCATAATATTAATATTCAGAACTATTAAACTTCGAAAAGCATGAACACATCTAAAATTTGTATTATATTGCTAACCAAATTCAAACAGATACATATTTTAAAGGATAGCATTTTTAGAAAAGTTTCTTCTAGGATATGTTTATTAAATACAGGAACTTCAGAAGGAA
>NW_010230710.1:14113-19010 GCF_000690775.1 Eurypyga helias
ACAAGTGTAAGGAATCCCTACTGTTTCCATTCACAGATGCTCATTCCTATTTATTAGAACACCACCTGCTTAGTTGTGCCAAAAATTGGTTTTTGACATTGCAAAATAGATCAATTAACTGATCCATGTTGAAAAAAAATGGTTTAAAAAGCATGGAGGGAAGGCAGAAATTAATCTAGGTCTCGAATTCTCATTGTAGTGTCCCCACATAGAAATTTTGTCAAGGGCAGCTCACTGTAATCCAGGAGCAAGAGCAAACATCAAAGAAAAGGAATTATTGAAGTCGCCAATGCTGCCAAAGTGTCTGCATCTATATCATAAAACTCAGATTCAGAATCTATACCCTTGTGTTGCTTCTTCCATGTTGTGATGACCTCCAGAGATCCCTTCCAACCTCAACTATTCCACGGTACTGTTTCCTGCAAACTGTTAAACATCTTCCTAAAACAGACTAGCAGCGCCATCAATAAAAATTCGTCTGAACTGCACTTAAAAGCTTGCATACATAAAACAACGCAGGTTCAAGAAAACAAAGAAGTATAATCATAGCATAACAAAGACAGAAACAGAACAACACAGTGGGGAAAGCAAATTCTGCAGTACTTTGTCTTGAAAAAAAAATTTCTCTCCCAAACCAAAAAGTTCACATTTTTTGCCCAGCTCTTCCTGATAGCCCGTGGCGATTACTTGTGCAAGGCTGGCTAGCTTAATTTATAGGAACCCAAATAATACAATTGTTGCCACCAAGTGGCTTTCTATTTAAGGTTTTCAGTGTCAGATCTGGTTAATAAATCACAAAAGCATAGGATTTCACCCTTCTTTGTCCACTCACTGCTCTATTTATCCCAGAATATAACTGTGCACAATGTCTGTGTCTACTGATGACTTCAGCAGTATTTAAGTTATTCAAAGAAATCACTGCATTAAAAAAATATGGAAGCTTATAGTTCAGAAACAAGTGTATAATCACCAAGTAAAAGATACTGAGAACTGTGGAAGATACCTAAGTGAGTCACTACCTTCTGAAAAGGCTTCTTCAAAATTAAAATGGTTTCATATATTGTTAGTTTATTTTTGAAACCAACACCACTCTTTGTATCAGCACATACATGAAAAAATATGCAGGACCAAAGTCAGATATTTGATGTTTACCAGAGAAACTGGAAGTCAATCAAAATTTTACATAGAGACAATAGATTGACAAAAATAAGGAATACAGAGAAGTTTGAAAGTAATACATCTACTTTAAAATGTATCCTTAAAATGAGTGAAATATGACTGTCATTTTTGCCTTGGAATACCAAGAAAATTTTTATCATTGTCTCTGTCCAGTTTCAAGAAAAAAAAGTAACCTGATTAGATTCACTGCCATTACCAGTTTTTAGAATGCTCAAAGTTTTTAGAATGCTTATTTTTAGATATCAAATAATTTGAAAAAAAACATAACTGACATCTGATGTAACAAAAGGTAGTCAACAACATCTTTTGATGTCTTAGACACCAACATGGCCAATGAAAACTTCCTAAGCTAAAATTGCAGCAGCTACTATTTTAAAACCATAAACCAAAGTTCTGTTATTTCATCTTTTTCGTGAAATGGATCATGAAGGGGTACTTAAACACACCCTTGCTAATGAATTATGGAGATTATACTAAGTAGATGGGAATTCCTTTAAGCCTAAAATCAGAGAATATGAGACAACACGCTTGCTATTGGATGGACACTTTAAATATATATAATCTCATCTTCTATTTTCTTTGCAGAAATGCCCATGAACACACAACATTTTAATCCAAAATATGTAATTCAGTTACAGATGTAACAAAATTACAATAACTAAAGCAAATATATGCATTTTTTCATCTGTTTTGTGTATAACCAAATTTGCAAGTTCATCTGCACAATCAACCATTTTATCCTGAAATGGCATGGGCCCTGCTGCCCACTAAGCAAAAAGAGAAGTCACAAACACATGCCAATGAATAGCATTCTATAGAATTACTAATAAACAGTACATTGCTATTAATCTGTACAGAAATAGTTCTGCTGAGGATGTGATAGAGCATTTAGCCAATTCATATGGATGCTTAAAACCATTTCTCTTTATTTTCCTAAATTTTTGTCTCCATTATTTTTACTGTGTTAAAAGTGAAAGCATACCCTTTCAAATTAAATAAATGTACTCAAGTTACGCAGTACTGGTGTTAAATAGAACAAAACGTATGTTATCTTTTCACGTGCCAATCTTGCAAACTACTTTGTGTTGTAAGATCACTGAACACACACTGATGGGTGTTGTTGCGACAATACCACCAGTGCATTATACAAGCGGCCTGCTGCCCAAAATAATACTATCTAAAAAACATCACAGTACCCCACTACTGTTTAAATAACTGGGAAATTGTTCTGTTGGAAACTAGTATATAATTTAGAAATAATAAATAATCTTACTGTATTCTTGAATATTATAAAAATCACGATCTGTGACATTGTACTGTGTATGTTTACACATCATTTAGCATACTTAGTTTAGTAACCAGCAGAGATCAATTGATGTTGTATACTCTTAAAACTACCAGCAAACATCATTGTTAATATGAATTACGTGAAACATTATTGCCAAGTACAGCTGGCACATGAGATTTCAGTTACTGAAGAATTAGAAATGTTTCTAACCTATAGACAGCCAAATATTGTAAGGAAATTTTCAAAACAATATTTATAATTTAGCAGAATTTTTAAGAAGTAATATAATTTCATTTTCATCCATTTTCTTCAACAGAGGAATTCTAACCATTTCAAACTCTAATAATTTCTAATATAAATTATTTTGCTACTACAACAGTTGCTAGGGGATATGAATCCTTAGCTGTTGAAGAATGCCTGCCAACTGGAACTGCTCAGGCCAGCATCACCAGGTCACTTTTGGGTTCTACTTCATGTCCCTGGTAGCCCCATTGCAGGCTGCAGTGCCAGGACTGATGGGGAGTTTGTCATCTCCCTGTGACTCAATCCCAGAGCTCCCCTGTCCCTTGGCTCTTCAGGGTAAGCTGTGGGCAGCTTTGGTTCTTGGCTATCCTAAAACTAATCAGGAAAGTTAGTTGCTAATGCTCTGAAAGTCTAGGCACCTGAATACCTCTCTCTATCCCTTTCTCCATGCAGCTTGAAGAGGCACAATCAGGCCCAAACTACTGTCAGTGGGAAGAGCTGAATAAGCAGCTGAAGCAAGGACCTTAGACCTTCAGAAGGTTAGCCAAAACGGGAAGACCTCTGCCTTACGGTGACTACAACTTGAAACAACATAATCACAAATACTGGGCCATCAACAAGCATCCCACATGTGTCTCATCCTCTTTTCATTTTGGTTCCTTTATCTCTTCCTTTTCAACACCTGAATCTGTCTTCCCATGTAACTTATCCAATCTTGTGTTCATCTCCTTTATTTAAGTTTAGGCCAAGACTATCTCGTATCTCTGCACATAACACTGCCTAGCGGAAGCATATCCCATTCTTGGTTGCCCTTCTCATTATACCATTGTAGACAAAAAAAAATAATGTTATTCTGTTTTACAATATGCATATATAATAAATTTAAGGCAAAGTAATCATTTACTCAAAGTTGCAGAAGGAACCAAGTTACGGTTCTATTTTAGTATCTGGTTATAACCTTGAAATACCAGAATGTTGGAAACTGACATATGGGAAAAGACATTATTTGGTCATAGTGACAAATTTGCCCTCTGTGTTACTGTCTCTACAGACGTGATGTGTGTTCTCTGCTGAAAAATCTAAGCTTTCTGGAGTTGATATCCCAGTGACATTTTTTGTCATGTGTGAAATAACACAAAACCAGAAGGATACTGAGCATTCATGCCATTTTCCAGGAAGGCATCCACTTGTTAAATGTAGATTAGGAGTCTATTTATACATTGTTTCATTTGTAATCTTCCTTCCAATCTCATAAAGAAAAGCCTAACCCAACATCTGACCGAATGAACCTTAATTTGTTTTTTCCTCTAACCTTAAGCTGCAAGACCAGTATGAAGACCTGTTTTATAGAAAAATCTTTTAAAGGACAGGAGGTAAGGAAACAGCTTGCAGACCTCTGTATGGGAAGCATGGGAAAACTAATACTACCTCACAACAGTACTAAACCTACTTACCTGCTTCACCTGCTTATTATATATTAATAGTTCATCTGTAGGATGAGATTCATTTTCTGCTGCTTGAGATTCTTTCTGAACTACTGGCATCTTCTGAGGGAAAGGGAGGGGGAACGGAATCAATGGAAGAGGTAAATGTACAGGTTTGGGGTTTTTTTAAGCCCTTTTGTGCTCCCTGACAGGTAATTCAGTACAATATTTATTAGTCACAAATATTCTTTCATCATCCAGGCGTTTTATGAAACATCTAGAACACTGTATCAATTATCTTAAGCCAAATAGTTCCTCAACAACTAATTAGATTTCCAAAAATAAGTATCATGATAGGCGAAGTAGCTACAATGATTAACACTATATAATATTTATAGAGATTTCTTATCAAAGATCTCTTCTGTTTCTTCTACAAATAGTACCTGTAAGAAGAAATTGCAAAAAGTAAGAAACATACATCAGAAATTTATATTGAGATCTATGATCCTTTAAAGCAAATAAATCATTATTGCCTCTAAACATTAAGCAACCCCCTAAACATATCCAAGTTTAAATATTTACATTTTACAAACAGTTTGAATTAAAGTCATAGTAGTCACTAATATATATGGATATAGATTAATGTCGTACGATTTCATTGCCCTAATTGGCACACTACTTAATAAAAGTTGTATTTTTCATATCCAGCAGTGGAAGAATCAAACCCCATAACAAAAGGAATGAACAAGAGACAAAAGGGAAA
>NW_010230710.1:19021-26936 GCF_000690775.1 Eurypyga helias
GGGAAAGAGAAAAATAAAGGTATACTTGTGATTTATGAAGTACCAAAATGTTTTCAAGGACTATTTCATTTCCTTCTCAGTTTTATCAGTTTAAAATATGAACTATCTATCTTAACAACTCTGCAAGCAAATAGAAACACTATTAACTTATTATATTTTAACATTCCTAGATAATGCAGAATGTTACCAGGCATGCTTGGCGAAAACTTGGCAGGACTTGAGATTCAGTTTTTATTTCCTCATGTTCAGCTGGGACCTGTTGTACAAGTAAGCAAAGAAAACTACTGTCAAACAAGAATCTTAAAAAAAAAAAATTATTCATACCACCTTACAGAATAAACTATCATCAAAACAATATATATGCAAAAATCAAAGTTTGGATCTTCATTACACAATTTATTTTGAAATCATCAAGTACATTCAGAGACAAATTACCTTAGGCTCATCTTTCGCAAACATCTACACACACACTTAACTTTTTGCTATAAATAACTTCTCCATGGAACTACTTAGAGCAGAGAAGTTTAAAAGCCGAGTGTAACCTTCAGTTAATCATTTTCTCCACCGGAGGAAGTTATTATTGCTCCACTAGCAGAAAAGCTAGTACAAAATTTGCAGTTGTTCTTAGTTCCCAGACATACTACTCTTTCTCATCAAAGGAACAGTTCAACAAGTCCCCTTTTGGTTACAGTATATCCATATCAAAAAAGCAGTAATAAAACACAGCAGTAACTCTCAAAACAGGTGGCAAATTTAAGGACAATGTGCTTTCTAAGCACCTGGTTAGCATACATGTACACAACTCAGCATACACGTACTTTGCCCTTTGTGCTATATACTGGCTTGAGGAACCAAGTTTTAAAGATAACAGTAAAAGACAGAAATATCACATCTAAGCTACATGTCAGTTTAGAATCTAATTCTTCATAACTGCTACAGAAATGTTAAATATTTCTGGGAAAAATATTTCAGAGCCACAAGTAGATGCAAGAACGCACTAAAATTATTATATGTGTTAGAAACAGCCTGTCACATCATGAAAAAAATGTCCATTTGTTCTTTTAATGTAAGAATTTTCCAACACAGTGGAATTTTTATTCTATTGAATATATTATCCACCTAGAAATTTAAAAACATTATCTTTTTAACGTTTAGGGGGTTTTTGCATTTAATTTTAATAACAAGTAAGAAGCATATTCTGAGCTGTAACATTTTTTTCCTTGCATATCAGAAAATGAAAACAAAAAAGGAGTGTCCAGGCCCACACAAAGTGATAGATACATATACTACCCCAAAACTGTAAACTGTAAAAAGCTATGGCCTTGCAGAAGATTGTACATGGCGTTTTGCTTTTAACCAAAGCCTTACTAATTTATCTACCTTTGACAAAAAAATTTAAAAAAAACCCCACAGCTTAGGGGGGAAAAAAGTCATATTACATATTTTTTTTCATCACCACAAGAGCAAGGAACTAAAACAGAGGAATGTAGTAACAACTCAGACTAAAAGGAAGAGATTCAGCATTATATTCTCAAGGTATACCAACCTACCTTCCTCTTTGCAACACGTGATATTTTGCAAACATAGTGATTACCACGGACTATTAATTATTACAGTGCATCTTAGCTGACTGTCACTCTTATATCCAATTCATGGAATCAAAGAGAAATTTTCACAAAGCCTTTCCTTCAACCAGACCGAATCAACTTGCATTTCTAAACTATTGCGTAATATGTAAATTATAATTTTACATATTAATTTTCCTGTTCTGTCAAAACCAACAGAATTACATGAGCAAATATTATCTTAATTTCATTTTAGACACCTGTACATGTTACGTGATTACTTGCCTTTGTTGGGTGCGGTGTTTTCTCTTTTGTCCTCTCCCCGTGGGAGAATCGCAGGCACAATGCTATTGTGTTGATGTGTACTGTCTATAGATGTACTATGCACTGTGTGTTTGCATTAACAAAAACAAGGCCAAAGAGGTGTGATCTAACTTTGGGAAATAAAAGTGTTGAGAACTGTGGGGACTCTTAATTCCTGTGGGAATCTGTTCTTCAGTGTTCTGCCCATTCTTGAGGAAGTTGTTTCCTGCACTAATATTTTAACCTTGCGATGGAAGCTTCTACTGTGCCTTTTAAAAACAGCCTTATTAGCCATAGCCTTTCTCCTGCAGATGTAGAAAACTATTTAGGTACCTGAGCACCTTGAAAATTCATCAGAAACCCTTTTAACATTTTCAATCATTTTGGTATGTCTGCGATATCTTTTGTAGCTGAAAAGACTCATTGTGAGTCCTGACACACAGAAAATTAAGATGTTGTTGTTGTTGTTTGGTGGGTTTTTTAATAATTACCTCTAAATTTATCTTACCGAAATATTTTCATCTGGGTTTTTTTTGATTCCTCATTTGATAGTTACATGCTATTAAAATTAATTATTTTCCCCTCTATCTTGACAAGAAAAGTCTACCCCTAGTGCAGAAAATACCCTGATAAATGACAAAAAGAAGTCAAGCTTGATGTATGATCATAAAAAAATTTTAAAACATTTTTTTAACATGATGAATTTATACAAATTCTTTATTTGTAAACATAACTAATCACCCTGTACCCCTCTGACAAAGCTTGAAACTCTGGGAGATTACAATCTACCTGATTAAAAACTATTTGTTCTCATTATTACAGCATCTTACTGACCTAATGAGGATCAGTCTCCTATTTTATTAGGCTTCAAGGTAAAAAGATAGTCCTTGCCCCATAAAGCCTGTAGCATTTAAGACAAGTGTAAATGATGTGACGCTAATAATCATGAGGAGCAGGAAGGTGATTGTTAATAAAATGCAACAAACAATACAACTGGATTGGTTTTAGTGAGTTACTTGCACCAGTAAATTTGAAGAAAAACAAATGTAAACCACCTACCCTACATCTCTCTCTAGAAAGTTTCTTGCAACATTATGAAAATTAAACATCCCTTTTTAAAAGAAATCCCAAGTTACAAGAGTTAACTGTTCCAGAAAAAAATTGGCATGTATCCAGGAGTGGTAGTGTCCACCCCTGACAACTGAATGTCTTCCTCCAGCAAGTGCCACAGCTTTTGCCAGTGTTGATCTTATTGATCACAGACAATAAGGTGTGCTTCTCAAACTAATAATGTAATAGCAAACTCACAATAAGAAGCATCATGGTCCTGATTTAGCCTCATTTTAACAGATGTTAAGACCATGAGAAGAATGTTCCATAAGCCACTTGTAAGTAGCAAATAAGAAAATCAATAGGAAAAGCTAAAATTTTTCTATTTAAAGGCAATTAAACAAACCAAACTGAAGTCTCTTGATCATTTCCATAGAACTTAAAATATACCTTATAGCACCCACAGGCAAAGAAATAAATGTTTTCAATAAGACTCTTTAAAATACTGGTTTATCAGAAAGTAATATATGATCTGTTGCACAATTTTCATGTCAGCTGAAATATAAAGAACATAGAGAGCATGTTCATAAAAAGTGAGATATTGTAAAGTTATGAGCAAATACTTGTTTGTATTTGCTTACAGATATGAAGCAAATACAGGCCTATCTCTTCTTGAATTTTAACAATAATTAACTCCAAACCAGTTTTGAGACAGTAATTAATATTCTCATTACAGATAAAATCTTCCCAAAGCCTTGCTATTGGTATCAGCTGACAAAACCTAAAGATGTTTATTAAAAACTAAGATATATTTTATGTTGGCTTCCTGCTAGTATGGTGCAGTGTACAGTCCTTGTTTAACAAAAGCACTCAAATTTGATGTTATTTTCAAGAACAAAAATGTTGCTCACTTAGTTACCACCCTCACAAGCTCATAGGAGGTAGCAAAGAACTGATCTGCTGAGAATAATAACTAACTAAAGATGATGAGCTTCAGGTTCATCACCAAGAAAGCTGAACACCAAGAAAACGCATTTCTAAATGAATATAAACACCGTCCTATGGATACTAAATCCAACATGTAACTTAACTCAATACACTTCAGAGGTAGTAACAAGCCTCAAGGCAACCACATTACTCCAGGTATTGGAAATTATATTATTCTTAGAATAAAAATTCTACTTTTTAACAGAAAATGTGGTAGGAATCATTATTCATAACTGATTTCCTCAAAGGAAACAGGGCTAAGTAATGATGTCCCACCAAGCTGGCATTCCATTCCCCAGATTACCCTCTTTTCGATGCTGGGGTAAAAGCAGCCCTCAGCCCACACAGCAGTGTCATAAGCTATCAGTGCTAACCAGTCATTAATGCAAAATCAAGAATAAGACAAAGAGAAGATTTTTTTTTTTTTTAAGAAATATAAAGCACATTTAATTCTGAGAGTTGTTTTCATTTTAGCAGTTCTGTTCTTTTCCTAGGCAATTGTGTTTTATTTTAAAGAATACATTTCTTACTCATTAGAGAACTCAAGCCTTGAAGCTCAGTGTAAAGTAAATAGACCATGCATAATAATAATAAAGAATTGCTGGAGTCTTCATCCTATTTATAAGGTCACTTAAGTTCAAAAGACACCGGCTGCAAATGCCTTTGATTAAAAAAAATAAGTAATCAGCAAGGGTGTCATTCATCCTCACTAATGTCCTTATGTCTCTACCTAAAAAAAAAAAAATTAAACAACAAATAACTGGACCAGAAAGTCATCACCAAGTTCAAATCTTTACTTTACTTTGAACTTGATTGATGTAAGTTTTAGAAATAAAGAATTAAACATTACAGTACCCCAGAGGTCAGATTTTCAAAGCTCAGAGCCCAGTAGCTCCCACTACAAACCACAGAACATCAGGTCACTTCAAATTAAGAACATTAGGACTTGCTAGAGGCCAAACTTCTAAAATCTTACCTAGAACATAAGCCATATTTATAAAAGAGTAAGAAAAAAAACACAGCACGTTACTAATCACTAATAATTAGTTTGGGTAAGTTGAACAAAAAATGGTTTTCCAGATCCAAGATCTTCTTTAGGCCCCTTTCTATCTCTCCTGAATTATTTTTGTATCCAACTGGCAAATTTCAAGCAAAGAGAGCAGACCCAAATTACTACATTCCTAAAATACAAGTCAAGCAATGAAGAGGGATCATCTCAATGCTGCTACACCAAGGAAAGCCATCTCTGATTTCAACCCCAATTGAAATACACCAGAAAAGAGAGCGAGCGCGAGAGACACTGAGAATGCCTCAGCCACGTAAACAGTTCTCAGAAGAACAGAACAAAAGAAAGTCATAGCAGAGGACATAAATCTATTGGAAATGCAGGTTTAAATGACTGCTGTTCATGGACTTGCACATTGAAATTAACTCCGTTGAGAATTCTTTTTTCTCCTAACTTTTGTATTTAACCAAAAGTCAGTCTCACACGAAGGGAATGTAAGGTACTACACTTAAAGTCTGAGAGATACTCTATGATCATAAAAGGTAGCATTTTGATAGTTGTAGGAAACAGTGTTCTTTATCATCTCCTAAAACACAGTTTCTTGTGTTTTTCACCTGTCTTCCATACTTCCTTGCAGAGGCAGTTGCTGCCGGAAAGGACTAGCTCACCCTCCATGTGTCTATTCATCCCATGGCATTCCTAACAAGTGCTAGCATGAATACCAAGAGCAATAGTGATTTTTGTGACAGAAGTTTCAGCCCTCTTGGAACTAGATCACAGCTTACCATCTGGCTAAGAGAAAATAAAGAGCCGTATGAGAAGTGACTGGTAGTTACTAGACAAACTAATTGGCAATCCTCTGGTGAAAGCATAGGAAAGTTTTCTGTAGCATCTACCCAATGCCTAGTATTATTGATATCTCCTGCTGTAAATAATCAAATGGACTCTTACAGCTGCTGACACAAATTACCAAACTGTGACAATAAAATATTTGTCTTATCAAGACATCACAAGCTAAGCAGTAACTAAAAGAAGCAATACTTTCAACAATAGTTCAAATGCATTGAATGCTTTTTCATATGTCAGGCTGGAACATGTCATCTTAAAAAATGGAGAGTACAAGAAAAGACATATTAAACTATAAGCAGTATAATAAAAATGGACATGTGTTCTAACATAAGTTAAAACAAAAAGAAAAGCTTATGTTTTAACATGTTTTGATATTGGCTCCTTTTCATTAGGGGACATCAAAAAAAATCTGGCAGCAGTGAAGAATATTCTATGATATATTAGTGTCTTTATCCATTTGTTTTGTCTGGCTTCTGTGTTGTAACACATTGTAGGAACTGGAAAAAAAAATACACAGCTCTTATAAAAGTAGTATTTACCCAAGAGAAAAATATTGCTCTTGTTCTGGTTCACCTACTCCCATTTTTATGTTGTAGTTCTGGCCAAGAACACTCTCCAGGAGTTCTTTGATCGTCTGGTCTGAAGGAGATGGAGAAGTAGACTGCAGGGAAGCAATTATTTCATCAATAGACCTTGCAACCAATTCCACAGGCAACGCTGGTGTGGAAGTAGGCTCTTCGGGTTTTCTCTGCTGGAAGGTCTTCTCGTATATTTTTGAAGTGTCTGGTCTAGTCACATCTCTTGCCTCTTCCAACTGTTCTTGAACAGACCTCACACTTGGCTGCTTGCTTCCTTTTCTCAGCACTCTTCCCAATTCAACATCTAAACCTTGTTGCTTTGCTTTTGAAATCACTCTGCTTCTCTTCTTACAGCTTTCCCTGGTTATTTTTCCCTTTATTTGAATGCTTTTACTTATATCAGGATCTGCAAAGCTGAATTCACCACTACCTTTAGTCACAGTAACTATTTCTTGAGTTTTCTCTTTTTTTAAGTTCTAGGGATTCATCTGTAGCATACACACTCTATCCTTTACTTTACTAGCAGATTTTATCTTTTCTAATGAGATAGAGGAGCTATTAACATTAACATTAGACATGCAGTAACTTGGCTTCTGAGGTGGTGCTGGGTGCTTGACCATTACCACTTTTTTTAGTGATGTCTGCAAATGATGCTATTACTGGCAGGTTTACAACTGTACTTTCATGACTACAAGTGCCATTTTCTCTGTTAACTTTTTCAGAACAACTTCTCTAATTCTTGTCAGCACTGTCTTCTTCCACAGATTTATTTCTTTAAGTCATCACCCTGAGATGAGGAGTTTGTTTTTTCATGTCTCTTACTTGAGAAGATATCCTTACTTTCTGTGAACATCAGAACACCCAATGAATTAATTAGGAATATTTTTATTTATATTCATGACAGGCTTACATGGACTCTTTGACCTCTGGAGAGGATAATGTTCTTAACTGATGCGATTGATCTGGTGTTAAATCTTCCAATAAGGGCTAAATGCTCACGTTTCTGCGAGCAGTAGCTACAGCTTATTTGATCTTCAGACTATCCCACTGAGATTCCCTGCATAGTCTCACTTTCATATTCAGCTCTTCCACATAGCTCAGTCCAAAATCATGTTTTCTAGCAATTTCCTCCTACTGTATGCAGCCTGTAAATTCAAACAGAAATTAGTTTTTGTATTCTACATACCAACACAGAACCCAATCTTGCAAAGACTACTTCATTCTGCTAAGGGCCCCATTGATTTTAACAAGGCTGTTCTGAGCATGTATAATTAAGCATCAGCAATGGCTATTAGCATTTTACCTGAGGGAACAACCAAACCATTTCCATCTTTGGGAGCATGAAGTGAGAGTTAAACAGAAACTCCCAAGAGAGAAAAAAATGAGAAAGGATAAAGCTCAACACTTTCTCAAAGAGACCACAAAAACCTTTCCACCTACAAAAAACAGTGACCCCTCCAAGCCCCAGCTGTCTCTCTCGAGAAGGCAAATGGCCTCCCTCCCCTCCGCGGAGTAGGTCGCAGCGTGACAGCACCCGGCGCCCACAGCAGGAGAGGCGCGGCCCGGGGCAGCCTCCC
>NW_010230711.1:0-14675 GCF_000690775.1 Eurypyga helias
GGTGAAAAGCCGTGGAGGAATCTCACCAGCCCCAGGGACACGGAGGCAGGCGCCCGTGGCGAGGAGAAGCCCACAGTCAGGTTGCCAGCAGGCTGTGGGCAGCGGTTTCTTCCCTTCCATCCCAGGCATCGGCCCAAGGAGGCAGCTCTCCTGGAGCCGCACTGGAGAGGGCCTGAGCCGTGCCCTGAGCTGGGCATGGCTTCACCCGAGACTTCCAGAGCCACCCTGTCCTGGAAGGGTCCAAGCATTTACACTAAAGTCTGTACATAGATTTATGCTTCTTACACACACACATGCAAATACACGCACATTTCCTCTCTCTTCACAGCATGAGTCTTCCAAGAGCAGCAGGCACTGGAATTTTGGGGATTGGTGCCAACCCCACAGCCAACAAAGCGTATCAGGCACTTCAGAAGTAGCAGCTTTTTCCCCCCAAGAGAAGTCCTCAGCTCCCAGAGGTACAAGCCTGGACAAGAGAGATGCAGCAGTACAGAGCTGGGAAGCACCTCACTGCAAACAGCCAAGGGGGAAGCACACAGGACCTCACCGAAGATGTCACACGCTGCCATGGGGCCAGGGATGTGGTCTGGACCTTCTGGGGCTGGGCTCATCTTGCACCGGGAGGGACAGGCCAGCAGGAGCGAGGAAGTCTGAAGACATTAGCTGGCAGTATCCATCCCACTCCTGTGCTCTAGGAGATGCCAGGGACTCCGGTCAAGCTGCATGTTCGGAGGAGAGTGCAGTAAAATCAGAGCTGCAGGAAAGGTCCAAGTGGGAGGGAGATGGATCCTTCCACCCTCCCCTCCCCATCCGCAGGAAAAGTAGGGACATTTCCTTTCCTTTCATGTGAGAATAAATAGATATTTTCTCAGTGTGTTTGGGTTCAGACCGAACACTGCAAAAGTGACCAGGGCAACTCACAGGGACACAATGCTGGACACGTACTGTACACAGGAGGCTGTAATATGGCAGCCAGGCAGAAGAAAATCTAGGTGTGCTTTTCTGTTAAAAAGCAAAGCCTAGTGATTAAAGCAGGTATTTCTGTTTCCTTCCATCTCAAAACCAGGAATCACTGGAGAGTGTCACAGAGCCCTTAGAACAGGTCTGGACAGTTACGTGAATCTCACAGCCCTCCAGAGGCTCACCACAACCAGGAGGAGTGCTGGGAGGCAGGACCACTTTGCAAAGGACTGGAGGAAAAGGTAGGGAAAATACGAGGTTGAGTGGAAGAAAGTGGCACTGTAAATAAAAAAAAAAAAAAAATGCTGGCTCTGGTGAGCTTGCACCATTCACCAACGTGAATGCTACACAGATCCAGTTCCAGGGTCCTTCAGTAAGTTGCACGGAGTTGTGCTCCAGGTCTGAGCAGGAAGAAAAATGTAATTCAGAGTTTCACTGGATCAGTTGAGGTTAGGAAGGGATAGACACTAGAGAGCACCAAAATGCTCCCAGATTCTCACTTTCCAGAGCAGCCATTTAGCCAAGACAATGACAAACACTAGTACTGCCAAATCATGGCTAGGTCTTGGCCTGATGTTACAAATGTCTTCAACAAGAAGGAGTCCTTCAGGCACAGGCCCGTGTTTAAAAACAGAGCTCCAGAAGTTTTTGGGAATGCCCCAGTGCTGGGCTGGAGAGAGAGAGAGAGGCTGTAGGTCAGACTGGTTTGGTGGCAGTACTGTAAAACAGGTGCTCAGTGTCCTCTGTGGTGGAGAGGGTTGAGTTGGTCGCAGTGGTCGGCTGATGGCAGCGTCTGTTCTTCTTCCTGTTCTTCAGGAAGAAGTAGCCGATGATCGCCAGGACGACCATGATGCAGATCCCGAGAAGCACGGCAATCACTACCTCAAAGGCACCTGCAAGGAGACACAAACACATTCGAAGGGCTGCTCCACGAGCTCTGATGCAGCAGGAGCAGTGAGGAGGAAGAAGCCCCTGCAGAAGCTGTGCTGGCAACGAGGAGAGGTGGGCAATAGCCAGCCTGACAGCACCACTGAGCAAAGAAGAAAGAAGGCAACCGTGTGGCAGAAGGGTACGGCCAGGGTACAGTCCACCTGTCTCTCCCAAATGATGGTTCCCATCATTTCCCAGATGCACCATGCCCTCTGAAGGCTATTTGGTGACTTCGGCAAGTTTGCCCATTTGACTATCAAGCCCTTCTGCAACGCTGGCCTTGTGCCATATGGCAACAGGGGGACCACCAAGGAGTGGTCGCAGGAAGCACAGCTGTAGAGAGGGTGTAAAGAGTCATCAGATTTCCCCCGTCTAGCACCCAACACTATTCACATGCCCACTGGGCCTTCTTTCGTGCCGAAGTTAGTGGTCCTTACATGAACTTGGCCCTTAGGAAGAATTTTACTTGCCATTTTTTTGATGTTGAACAGCAGAGCATTCATGCAAGTTGATGGAGCCTCTGATAAAAGCTACTGAGTCGCAGACAAAGGAAAAATTGTACCACAGAAGCATCTCTTGCCACTGCTAGCATCCCACAAATCCTACATTGCTCCCTCAGCTTCAAAAGGAGGAGTGGGGGTGGGAGAGAAGGCTATTATTTGCAAAGAAAGACAGAGTATTTTTCAGGACAGGGTAAAAGCAACAAGCAAGATCCATAGGAAAAACTGTTACTCACTTAAGAGAGCACTTTGTGACTCAAATGATTCCCATCTCCGGCCAATGGCATCTGCTTCTGAATTGGGAGCAGACAGAGGGGGAAAGAAGTTTTACACAGAAGGTTGGGAACAAGGGGTAAGCCAGGTTTCTGAGGAGCCTATTTCCAGTGCTCTGAAGTGACTGAATGCATACAGCATCCCTCTTGAGAGCCATGGTATTGAGCTCCCAGGGCAGGCTGCGAGGCACAGCATAGCTGAGGGCACTTCAGGAAAGCAGCAGCAGTTTGCCTCAGTAGTTACAGTTTGGCAGAATTCCTCCTGTTTTAGTTGTTGCCCTCCACAGAAACATGTACAGAGCTCTACCGTGTAAACCTTTCCCTCTTGTTTGTTTAAAACTTCTCCCTAATATGTGTCATTGAGGGTTTTCTTAGTTTCTCCCCTCCCACTTGGGCAGAACTGGAGCCAAGTTAGATTCTCTTTAGAGAGGCCGTACCAAATCTCTAGTTAGTTCTGCCATCCCTCCTTTGCCCCCTTTTCAAACATCAGCACCCAAAAAGGAAGCTCCCAACCAAGACACTGTCTCTTTGGGACTAGAGAATTTAATCTGGGGTGGTTTTCATAGTTCTGCTTACTTGTGATGCCTGAGCATGATTTCATGCACTCTTCCTCTTCTGCAAAGTTGTTGTTGTTGCCACCACAGCCCCCATAGGTGAAGGGGTCGCATTTCTCAGAGAATGGGTTGTAGTACCAGCGGGGGATGCTCTCGGTGCACTGTCCAGTATCAGGCAAGTCCACACAGTGACCTAGCAAGTCAAGGGAGAGGTGCTACAGCCCAAGCAGTGTGTTCCCAGAGCAGTCACATTTTCTGCTCACAACAGAAGAACATGAGCACCATGGCAGAAGGAATCCATAGCCACAACAGCGGCTCTCGGGTTCCCACTGCCCAGTTGCCAGCTGCTCAAATTGGCACTGCCAAGGTGAGCTGCCACCTGCCCATAAACCCAGCTAGGAAGGAGGAAGAAGGAACTTCAGAGCATACAGTCATGCTAGACCTTGGATTCAATCCCCTGCAGAAACTACCTCTCCTCCTTGGGAGGCAGGAGGGAACAGAGTCTGGACACACAGAAATGCAGTTTGGCTTGGGTCTCCTCTACGAACCAGCTGCATTTAAGCTGATTTGGATTATACTCTTTTATATCCCGAATCCATATATCTCCCAAATTTATAGCCCAGTGATAGTGCCACTGCCTACACTAGTACAAACAAGGCAAAGGATCGAGCACAGACATACAATTACACGTATTATGCAATATGCCTGAGACCTGCTTGTGTGGAAAAAGTTTAGGCAGGAGAGTGAAAGCCTGCTAAAAACAACTATCCTCAAGGAAGAGAAAAGAAAACGCTGGCAGTTGTCAGCCTGGGTGCTCTGCATGTACGTACCTTGCTTATGTGTGACATTGATTTTCTGCAGTCTGTTGAACTCACGAGCATCTGAGAGAGAAAAACGTCACGTTAAGACTTCTCTCGCTAGCTGAATACCAACAAAATGCCTCCGTCCACGCAGAGGTGGGCAGACAGGGCTTTCTTGCACATTCCTTTTCTATCACAAGCAAAGGAAGTTATAATCTGAGGTTCTTAAATATCTCACAGCTATGAGAGGAACAGGGGAAAATAAAATGTAATAATGCGAAACTACTCCCAATTTCTGTTCCACAAATATGGAGACAAAACTGCTTTCTTGGTGTGGTTTTTTTTCCCTCCAATCAGGAAGTATGGGGAAACTGCTATCACTCCAGGTTTTAAGAAGTGTGAAAGAACACTAGTACAGGATGTAAGAGGGCAAGAGAGATGAATCGTATGCTTACAACCTCAAAAGACAGAAAAACACACATATAGGGAAGAGAGTATGGGAATTCTGTCAGAAGAGGGGTTACAGACATGGGCAACTTGCCACTGTGCATTTACAACAGCATAACTTGGGGATTTTAAGGGACTGTGACACTGGACAGACTGGCAGAAATCACGGTTTCATTTCCCATCTCCCAAACTCTAGGAGAACAGGTAAGGTCATTCAATGAGAAAATATTGAAAGGGGAGAGGAGGGGAAGACAGGCTCTGAAGTCTTACAGACAGGTGCAGAGAAGAGAGCTGAAGAACATTTAAGAGGCAGGAAACATCCCAGAAGGAAGATCAGCTCTTGCAGTCAGCAGAGATATGGGAGGTGACAGAATGTACAAATATAATACTGCAGAAAGAGGTAACACAGGGTGAGGAGATAAGAACAGAAGGCACCAAAAACCATTGTCTACACCCATAACTTACATTGCACTCATCCCTGGGCAGATGGTAAGTTGTCTAAGCCAGAATTTGAAGCACTTACATTGTTCACAATACATCTCGTCCGATCCATCGCCGCAGTCGAGAGTTTCATCACACTCCAGATAGGCATCAATGCAGCAGCCGTCCTTGCATCTGAAGAATGGGGCCTGGCAGTTCCCATTGCACACTGCAGCAGAAACAGTTCAGATAGGATGAATGCACTGGAACAGGTTGTCCAGGGAAGCTGTGGATGCCCCATCCCTGGAAGTGTTCAAGGCCAGGCTGGATGAGGCTTTGAGCAACCTGGTCTAGTGCAAGGTGTCCCTGCCCATGGCAGGGGGCTTGGAACTAGATGGTCTGTAAGGTCCCGTCCAACCCAAACCATTCTGTGATTCTGTGATTTTAATGAGCTTTCTCCCTAACACCCAGGTGTTTTATGAAGGACTTAAAAGCTGCTGATAGGGTTGGAAAAAAGAAACAAGGCAGATTGGTTAAGGTCTCTTGTCATTGCCACCCCAGACTCAAAAAAAGGAAAAAAAAAAAAATTTCTTGTTTATAAACAGAACACTGCCATGGGAACAGCCATGCTTCCTCTCAAAAAAGAGGTACACAGAAGGTGGAAGCAAGAATGAGCTACTCAAGAAGAATAGGGAGACAATGCCCAAGCATGGACACACTGAGCTGTGAGAGTCAATGGAGAAGAGTAGTTATCCCCCTCTGCTTCAGAGGTGGTCCTTAGTGCTGAGGACTGTGCCATGTTCTGAGCTCCCCACACACTGGCATACTGGAGTGAATCCAGCAGAGATTCAGCAAGAGGCTGGAGCACAAGACAGGTTGTGGAAAAAAGAGACAGACTCATTTTGGAGGTGCACAGTAGTAGGATGAGCAGTACAGACACGAGCTGCAACAAGGGAAAACTATTTGATATAAGGGGAATAATACCAAGGGTCATCAAACACTGGCTCAGGCTGTCTAGAGGAAGTGTAAAATCTCCTTCATCAGAGACAGCCAAAACTGGACTGGATACAATCCTGAGCAATTCAATGTGACTCAAAGCTGGCCCTGCTTTGAGTAGTGGGTTGGACCAGGTGAGCTCCAGAGGTAATTTCCAACCTGGATTATCCTATGACATGCAAGTGAAAGGCTCAGTAAATGAATTAGTCTCCAGTGATGAATTAGTCTCCAGTGCCTCACTTTCCACACTGACTGAGTGCTAATCACAAGCCACAGGAATGGACGCGAGATGCTGAGCCTGAGCTCGCAGCAGGCTTACACAGTGGTACAGGAGGCTCACCTGGCTGTTGTCGCCCACCAACAGCACCTGAAAGGGGAAAAATAAAATAAATTTACCACCACATCATTTTGTCAGCTCAATATCAGCTTTATATTGCCTTCATATCTCACCTACGAAATGCATATTTTCTGGAAGCAAGGGGCAATGTGGTTGTCCACCACCCAGAGACCCCAGATGAGTACCACCCACATGAGGCAGGCCTGGAGGAACACAAGGAAACTTCCCACCACGAGCTAGACTGTTCCCAAATGGTCTTTCTTTTTCAAGGCTTTTGCCTCCTCCTCAAGCTGTGCACCACAAAGGGCCTGGCAGAAGCTCAGCACATTTATCTGAGGCAGCGCTCACTCAGATTTGGCTAAGAGGGTGCCAAGGGAGAAAATGTGTGATTTGGGGAGAGAAGCACTTCTGGCTGCCCCACAGCACAACGCTACCCTCTGAATTCAGGTTTCAGGTGTGACACGAAGCTTTGGTGAGGGTTTCTGCAGCCAGGGATGCTGACCAGAAGAGCAGTGCTCCAGGAGCTGGGTCAGGTATGTTGGTAGTGTAAGACTAGAACTCCCCAGCTATAATTAGCCTGGTCTCCCCAGCTCTCTGAGCTGTAATTAGCTGTCAGCCAACACGCTGCAGTACCTGCCCACAGGGTCATCCCGACCCTTTTAGAAGGGGAGGCTGATTTTCTAAGCAGACTCACCTCTAACATTCTTGCAGGCGAGTTTACACTCCTCTTCCCGCAAGTAGTTGTTCTTGTTGGGCTTGCAGCCACCAAAAATGAACTCCTCGCACCGCTGAAGGCTCGAGTTGTAAAACCAACGTGGAAAAGATCCCCGACACCAACCCACCTTCTTAGGAGTCAAGCAATGCTCTGTCAAGAAAGGTAACAAAATGCTCTGGTTAGCTTGCTTTGCCCCCACATGTTCAAAGGAAAAAAATCTCCCAAAGGGAAGTTCATCAGCAGTGTGGACACTTGTCTGAAAGATCTATAAAATGTTGAATGGCATGTAGAAGGTGAGCGGGGAATGATGGTATATGTTTCCTTATATGAAGGGCAGGGTCATAAAATCAAATCAGAAGGTACCACGACCATAAAACAAAAGGAGCTGCTTCTCCACACAGCACACAGTTAAGCTGTGAAACTCCTTGCTTCAGGATGTTGCTGCTGTGCAAAGATTGCATGAGGTCAAAAAGGGATTCATCCATGGCTATTAAACACAAAGACACTGTCTTCTGCTTAAAAAAATACCCCAGTAGCAAATTTCTTGAGTACTAGCCAAGCATAGTAGGGCTTTACTGATAGCATGTTCTGTTCTTGTACTCTTTCCAAAGTATCATCCTCTGGACACTGCTGGATGCCGTGTACTGGATTTTGGACAGGCCATTAGTGTCACCTGACATAGCTGTTCTTACATTTTTATGGTACCTGTGGTAGGAGGAGAAACCCCCTGCTTAGCTACCATTCAACTATCTGTCCCAGAACTCCAAATGTAATACTGAACATTTTGATCATTAAACAAGGCCAATAAAGTAAAACACATAAACAAAACCAGGGACACTTTGAATGTCATGCAGATAGCTCCACCTATCCTGCAGCTTAAAGGAATTAAGGCCTTCACAGCAAAATCATGGAGTCAACATGACCTTTTGCATTCTCCTGTCTTATACCCTCAGCTGCACACCAGGCTTCAGCCACTGGTGTCACTCAGCAGAAGGCAATGACATGTACATAGGAGTCCATCTCATCTGCAAGAGTATGTAAAAAACCCAAAATTGGTTGCTTTGAATGCAGACACCATCCACCACTGGTCAGATGAAGGCTTTTACTGGGAAAAGGTGACATGGTCTCTTGATTATGCTCTTTTCCCACCTATCCCTCTGAGAAAAATACCAGCAATGCCAGAGCAGGACCCAGGCTTGGGGACTCCAGCTAAACATCCGTGGGCTCAGGCTCACCTTCAGTCTGCTCAGAATTCAGCACCATGATGGTGATGTTGGTGAAGTCTTGCTGTTGCGCAGTGTCTGTGACAGTAAGCTGGAAGACGTATGTCCCCGCCTGTAGGTTGGAGATTTCCACCTGATCTTCTTCGTGCTTCTGAGAATGCAAAAGAAAGGCTTATGCAGAAGAAGGTACCTCTAATGAAACCATGCAAGGCCCATGTTCCTGCACTAGGAAGAAAGGTTGGCTAGAAACCTCCAAGCAGATGTCTGGCATTAAAAATGTCTCTGTGCTTTACAATCCCCCCAAATCCATGAGCTGGTACCCAGCTGAAATAGCAGAGAAAAAGAGTACCACAAGTGTTATCGGATATTTCATATTTTGGGACATTGTGAAAGCGTGAGGGGAAAATAAAAATCTTTGGAGAGGACTGAAGTATCTGCAGTTATTATTTTACTTTTTAAAAAATAAAACCCATCATGAATCATTTACTTAGCACACAGAGAATAAGCTAGGTGTATTTAAGAAATACATACTCTTTCATTTTGATTATGACAAGTACATTTAGTTTTAGAGATGGAAATAGAACACAGTGTTGCCATATGCCATCTTGATGTAGTAAACATGGCATAATACTAGGGGATTCTTTTTTCCCCGCCCCACCCATAGAAGTTGCTTGGGTTGGTCTAGGGGGAAGGGAAAAAGAAAGGAGCACTTCCAGTTTTCCACAGCCCCCTCAGCATCATTGCTGGTCTTCAAAATCAGCTGTATGGCAGATGCACTCCTTTGCTAATTCTTCCCAAAAGAGCCACAAGAGCTCCAAGGCTTTCCAGAGCGTTTTGCAGTTTATCAGTAATCATTTGCTCTTCTAAAGCCACAATTCACGTTTAACATCTATAAGATAGGCAGTGCTCACACCCCAGAGATCATGGAGCCAGCCAGAAGACACGACTTCTGCTCCAGCTCAGATAAAACAGGAGGAGGAACCTATATTCTGAAGACAGGCAAAATCTAAGAATATCCCCATGAGAACAGAAGTAGAGCCCAAGACTGGATTATTCAGCAGCAGAGGAGGAGATGGTGTCCTGGTGCCAGGAACCTGAGACCTGATGAGGCCAAGAAATGTCAAGTCCCAGGAGTGTGCGAGGGTGAGGGCGACCGCAAGGCATGCTCCGTAACTTTTGGGAACAGGCTCATGGGTGGATGGGCTTGAGGAGGGGAGGACAAGGTGACCTCTTGACCGTGGCCATAAAAGCCCAACCTAGTGCAGACCACAGGTGACGCCAAGCAAGCTGCTTCCTGCAGCTCCCTACCTTCATCTCCACAGAGGGGTCGCCGAGGACCTGTTTCCATTCATAGCTGACTATCCCTCGGTCATCCGTGCTCTCCGTGCCTCTCAGCATCACTGGCTCCCCCGGCTGTACCCTCATGTCCATGCCAGTGCGGGCTATCGGAGGATGGTCATCTGTTGAATAAGTGCAAAGCAAGGCTTAGGTAAGAGGCTGAAGGGCCCGGTCCCTGTTTCCATTGCACGGGAGGGTGATTATTCTGGTCTAAATCAACACAGACTTCAACCACTGAAAGGAAAACACTGAGCAAGCAGCAGTCAGTCAAAACCGTTATTGCTGACCTCACTAATTTATTAACTCTGCAACCCATTCTCTGGTAGTGCCTTGGAGCCTGCTGGCTCCCTGGTCACTTCTTCCCACAGGAGCCACCATAAGAGGGTGTCTCTGCGGCTACAGCCATTGTGCTTCTGACCGTCGGACCACATCCTTGCAAAACAGCACAGAGCAATCTCCACCCTCCATTTGGGGAAACAACCTGATGTGGGTGTTGAAGAACGTGGAACCAACACTCATCATTCCTCCCACCATCTCTAAGCACAGTGTTAGCATACTTGACCAGAGCTATACAATGTGGGATGTGGATGGGAAATATCCCTCCTTGACCTCACCTTCCACCCCACTCTCTGACACACGTGCCTTGAAAAAAGCACACAAATACCATTCACGAGATCATTACTTTTGTGCCATTCCGTGGATTATCTTACCAGCAGCCTCCACAGTCCATTAAACGCTTTTCCAGACGGTACATGTAAGAGATGGAAACCAATCCCTGCCCATGCCAGCAAGAACAGCCTACACAACACCACTGAGCCTGACTCATAACTCCTTTCAGCCTAAACATCTCTGATCACAGGCTTCCTGCGTATCTCAGCCCATAAAGCTCCACCTGGTAGTGTCTGTACCAAGTCCAAGGCTCAACGTCCAAGTTCAACCTCAGTCTTTTGTAAAGGCATCGATTGTTATTTGTAAGTTAGATCTAAATCACTCTACCATTGCACTGTTATATCAACTGTGACTGAAGAAGAGGATTATAGTACCCAAACCCCTTGGAAAACTACTCCATCAGCTAATTACTTTCACTTGCAGACTTGCTCCTAATTTCCTGTTTGAGTGTTTCTGGATTCAGCTCTCAGCTGTTGGCTGTTACTAGAGCCTACTGAAGGGAACTTTAATATACAAACCACACTGACATTGAAAACAAGCTCCTTTTTCGTTCTTTCAGTACTAAATTTAGTAAGATAGAGGGATCAGTTATTACGAATCCACCCAGAAGCTTCTATTTTCTAGTATCTTTTACCGAATGAAGGCATATTCTTTCTACCCTGTTCTTACAAATGCTTGCTGCCACCTGAAAGTCACAGGTGAAATAAACCTTCCCTTGTTTCCATGTTCAAGCATTGTGCTCGGCGTGCTGGGCTGCAGAATTGCGAGGGTTTGTGCGTGCCAGCCCTCTGAGGTTTCCCCCGGCAGCCTGCTCCCCAGCTGGAGCCTTGCAGCTTATTTCCCTCACGCTGGGCTGCTGGGGCTTCCGTTTTACCCTGTGAGGTCAGCCACTTCCAGCTTGCAGAGCTGCAGGGCTTCTGGTTACGTTTATTGTTACGCATGCTCTCCGCAATCTGTCACCAGTTTTATCTCTTATTCCATTGTTTTCAGGTAAGTATTGGGTGGGAACAATAGGAGATCAGGGTTATATTGTTGAGCTTGATCCGAGCACCAAAATAGGCAGAGGATACCCGTCGGCACTGAAGGAGGCCAGGAAGATGACAGCTGCACCAGAAGCAGAGATGCCCACCCTGGTGTCCTGTCGCCTTTGGGTAAGGCACACCGCCTTCCTCCGGGCCGCATGCCAGAGCGATGGGACCTCTCTCAGTCAGGCACAAAGGCTGCTGAAAGACACCAAGCTGGGCCGAGTGAGCCTCTTGGTTTTGAGCAGGGCTGGTGAAACAAAAAAAAAGATTTTTTTTTTAAATTTTCAAGAGGTCTTTCCAAGGGCCACAGGAACATTTGCTGGCCGAAACAATGACTAGAGATGCCAACACCTTCCCAACCATATAGGAAAACACACAACCACCCTGTACACAGCACAAGCTCTGGAAAGGGGGCACATTCCTGCCGTTCCTCCCATGCCAATGCCATGAGCCAGCCAGGGAGAAATGCAGCCAGCTCCTTGCCAATCTCCTGCCAGGGTGAGCCCATTAGATGGGTGCGACTGCACAAGGGGAAGATCAGTTCTTCAGCAACACAGATCATTAACTCACAGCTCCAAATCATATTTTTCCTTAACAATTTTAACAATGTACACTTAAAAAAAAAAAGAAAAAAAAAGGCAGGCCAAACATTTCTCCACGGGTCAGTACAGCCACTGGGGGTTGTTGTGGATTGCACGGTGAAGTAAAAGCTTGGTTCTGATCAATGGGTCAGCAGCTTCTCCAAATCACATCTCTGATGAGCCAAATTCCCTGATGCTCCTCACTTCCAGAAAAATAGTATTTGCTTAACTGCAGTGACTGCCAAGGAGGAACTCCTACTGGAAATGAAGGACTGGTGAGGCTGCACCTCAAATACTTTGTGTTCAGTTTGGGACTACTCACTACAAGAAAGACGTTGAGGTGCTGGAGCGTGTCCAGAGAAGGGCAGCGGAGCTGGGGAAGGGAGCACAAGTCCTGTGAGGAGCAGCTGAGGGAACTGGGGTTGTTTAGCCTGGAGAAGAGGAGGCTCTCTACAACTACCTGAAAGGAGGTTGGAATGAGGTGAGTGTCGGTCTCTGTCTCCCATGTGACAAGCCATAGGACAAGAGGAAATGGCATCAAGTTGTTCCAGGAGAGGTTTAGATTGAATATTAGGAAAAATTTCTTCACTGAAAGGGTTGTTAAGCACTGGAATGGACTGCCCAGGGAAAGGGTTGATTCATCATCCCTGGAGGTATTTAAGAGACATAGATGGGGTGCTCAGGCCCATGGTTCATCAGTATATTTGTCAGTGGTGGTGTAACGGCTGGGCCTGATGATCTTAAAAGTCTTTTCCAACCTAAATGATTCTATGACTTCATTTCCAAGTCTCTCCCTTTTCTCCTTAGGACATCTGAAAACTCAGTGACTTTGGAGTATTTCTGCTGCGCTGACTATATGAAGCCTTCCATGGCAACGTGGCTTCATAACTCAGTGCCGACTGAGCTGGGGTGTCAACAAACTGTTCGTAAAAGGGAGATTCTCCACTCAGTTTGGTTTGCTCTGAAAGTCTGTTTGAAAAATGAAAGTTACCTTTGCTGTAATGCTCTTTTGACTATGGAAAGTTTCTGCTGTAAAACTCTGTAATTAACGGGGAGATTAAAGCTTTATGATGTTGTTCTGTGTCATGCTCTTTACTGTGGAACACATGCTCCTGGAGTCCCATCATTAAGTGACAACTTCAGCTCCCATTTATAAAATTCACTGGAAAAGCAGCATCTTTTCTTTACAATCCCAGAGAAAAGCTTGATACAGTAACTCCAACATGCTTAAAACCAAATCTATATGGCTCACAGTGTATTCATACCTCAGCCCTTGTTTTTTGTTTTTTTAAAAAAACTTCATCTAGTTGTAAGGCTTATGCAGTCAGTGGTTTGTCTGGCTTCACCTCTAATAATGAGTAAACTTGAACCAAAGTTGATAAGGTAACTGGAATCTAAAAGATATTAAATTCCTACAAGGGCTACAAAAATAAGCACCTAGGTGTGGGCAGAGATCCCTCTAGGGACCTCGCTATCTGACCATGCAAGCATGGGTGAAATCCAGCAGCAGAAAGCACTTGCAAAGCTCCTAGTTTGGGAATTTCTCTTTTGGAGCTCAAATATCACCTCTCGCCCTCAAGACACAAATTCACAGAAAACTGGATTTCCTCCATTCCAGGACTCATGCAGATACACTCTGAGCAGCGAGACCATAAAGCAATGCTTGAAAATACCTCAGAAGGATTTGAGGTTGCCACTAGGAAGGGCTGGAAAGCTTTCCCATGGTCACCGAGGGGCTCTTACAGCCCGCTGGTGTCCTCAGTGGCAGGCGCAGCTCACTGGAGCTGAGGACACGAGCGAAGGGGAGGACCTCGCTGGGGACAAAAGTCACTGCTCGAGGCCACCTGGCAGGCCAGTAGCAGAGACAAGGGCAGAAATGAGGCCACCCAAATTCCAGCATCCATGAGACACGCAGCCTCGGATATTTCAAGCGTCAGAAGCCAGCTGAGCCTGCCTGCTGCAAAAGCAGGGGCCAGCAGCAGCACGGCTCTCCCCACCAGCGCTAAAGCTTTGCTCCAACCATGCTTCCAGGGAAGTCACCCAAAAGTGAACAGCTTTCAGGGACAGTTCATTCAAATCTTACCCATCCACGCTAGAAGACTCTCCATAGCAACAGGCAAAGGTAAGGAAGGAAGATGCTGCTGCCAGAGTGTTAATTTGCCTGAGGAGGGGGAGAGGGAGAAGGGAACAAGGCAATGCAACACATTGCCTGGAGAAAAAGAAATACAGGCTCTTTCTGTAGGGATTCATCCTAGCTGGGCAGCAAACGCAGTCACAATAAAGCCATATAGTTTTTGGACAACTCATGCAGAGCCAAGCAGCTCTCAGCATGGATTTCTAGAGGTTTCTATAGTAGTTTGTGAGAGGGGCACACAGCAGGTCAAATTAACCTCCCTAAAACAATACAGCACAACTGAATGGCTTATATTTTCAGATTGATGCTATCTACTGCTGCCCCAGGCTCCTTCCATCCTTCCTCAAGGTGCGGGAAACCAGTCTGATTTGCTTCAGCGAGCAGAGGGAGAGTCTCCCATGAGTCTTTGTGCCGTTTTAGCGAGGATCAGTTTGTTATTCCAGTCTCCTTAGACAGAGTCACAACCACAACATGCATCATTTAGTAAATTCTGCAGGACAAACAGGAGTTTCACAGGGAGTGGAGGCCGGTCATCGCCTGCTCTGAGCAGGGATATGGACCAGCTGGTCCCCCAGGGCCCTGCAAGTATACCTGAGCCTCTGAATCCGTGATGCGGGTACTGAACATGTCATTCCCCCACAGATGGCCTGAGCTGGGTGCTGGAGGATGAGCAGCTGGCTCAGGGCTGAGCAGCATCAGCCAAGGGCACAGCAGTGACCAGACCAGTCTCATCGCTGGATGGGATCCCAGCATCGCTCATTTTAGTTGTGCTGT
>NW_010230711.1:14706-16506 GCF_000690775.1 Eurypyga helias
CCAGCATGGGACCAAGCGTTTGAAGATGGAGGAGCTTCAAACTTGGGGAGCTCTCCTTTTTTCGAATGCATTACCAAAGGTTTGACCTGCAAATCTCTCTCCGTGGTGAGGCAGGAGCAGACACATCCTGAAGCCGGTGGGTTCCCCAGCACTTCCCATCTCCCACTCACAAGCCCTGAATTCAACAGGAGGAGAGTGTCACCGAGCATTTCACAACAAAAGGTTCAGTTCAAGAAACGGACAAAGGTTCAGGGAGGTTATTTTCCAGTTTCACACCCAGAACTGGTTTGCCTAGACCAGAATAAGCTCGGGGTAGTTACTTAAACACTGGGCTCCATTATTACCAATAAAGTGCCTGGTGAGGCTGCCCCTCCCGCATGAGCCAGGCAGAAAACTCGCAGCAAAGTTCAGGCTGGGGAATCATTTCAGAGGATAGCGCCTTTTGACAATAACATCAAGGACTTTGGGCTGTACATTAGCTGGAACGGGCAAGAGGCAGAGCCAAGCTGTTGTCACCGGCTTACACAGGACTCAGAAGCTCTTGTTCTCCAAAATAATGAAGATATACTCAGATGATAAGCAGAAGCTAATTTTCAGCTGTATTCTTTGTTGCCTGTACCCACAGGTTTTTCTGAAGTCATGAAATAGTAAGAGTGGACACAGCAGGTGAGAACAAGGCTGCCTCTGTCCTTGTGTTCAGTATCCAAGCCTCGCTGTGGATGCTCAGGCAAGAGCAAGAACATGCAGGCATACCCAGTGCTTCCCCATAATACTCTCCCAGCTTTCAGCTACATCCATCAGGCTCAGGAAACACTCCAAGATTGAATTTGCCCATTCAGCAGCCCTCAGCTGTGCTCTCTCTTTCAAGTGTTGTCTAGTCTCCCCCCGAACAGATAGAAACTCTTAATTCAACAGTTCTGCTCAAAGTAGTACAATGTGGGTCTTGCAACATGTGGCTATTTGTTTAATGTCCCCCACTGGGATCACTAAACATATATTTCACTGTTCACGAGAAAAAACATGCTTTTAATCCTTCTTATTGCAGAGGACATCTGAAGATTGCCACATGGGCATACCCTGAAGGCTCCTAGGACACCTGACAGCAGCACGTGAAGGAAAGGGACGGATGACAAAGCAGCATATAAGCTTCCTGCAAACCTTTGGACCCCGGACTCGGTGGGCTGACAATAACCTTGCCTCCAGAGCAGCCACAGAGCTTCACACTTCAACAGCGGTACAGCACAACCGTGGGAAGGCTAGACAGTTCTATCTCCAGTGCAAAACCTGGGCCAAGGTTTTTTGCCTATAAACATTCGGGAGGAAAACCTAACATGCTGAAAACAGCTTCCTTGGTTCACCTGGCCTCTTCAGGCATCCTCCAAAGATCTAGAAGCACAAATGCTGCAGAGCTCCCTTATGCTGCCAGATGGACAGGCTCAGTGCCCAGGGGCTCCTTCATTTGGCCTCCTGGAGCATCTTTGTGCCCTCCCCGCACCCTCTCAGTGCCAGACAGGCATCTGCCTTCCTGCCCAGACACGCCTATTCCTCCTGTGTGGATCCCAGTTCCAGCATTGTGGCTGGATGGGCTTGGAGTTTTGTTTTGGAATTTTTGGTTTGGATCTGAACAAAAATGGAGATCTGCATTCTGAAGTGACTCATCAACTGTTGCAGGAAGGAGGGCCCAGCTCATACGATCTGATTTAGCCCTTGTTATTATTTGCTATTTTTCCTCTCCTTTTCAGCTCTGGATTAATAAATACTAATAGTCTGTTAATAAATAGTAGTAGTCCATTGTCTCTT
>NW_010230711.1:16537-19118 GCF_000690775.1 Eurypyga helias
ATTGGTATTCGAGGTAATTCAGAAAGGTTTTGGTATCAGTCAAAAGACAATGCCTAAAAATTTCAGTAGAGAGATGCGTTTGCCATCGAAGCATGGCATGAACACCGCAGCCTGATCCAAAGACAAAGTAGTGAGCTTCCCGGTGTCTGTCACTACAGCTGGGCACCTGCCTGGCGCCCTGCACCCTCTGAGAGTGGGCCAAGCCCTTCCTACACCCGCAGCGGTATGGTGGTGCAAGGCCCAGGGGAGCGAGGAGGGGCATGCCCACCTCAGCAGGCACAGTATCCCTAACAGCACTTCTGGCATGTTGTTCACCTCTCACTGCTAAGTCTCCCAGGTCTTCCTGCCCCACCACAGCCATCCCAGCTCCTGCGAATGTACCATTTGGCTGGTTTGCAAGTCCGTGTCTGCGTACGGGTGGCTGGGAGGCTCCCGCGAGCTGCACTGCTGGGGGCACAGAGTGCTCAGGGACACGGGGACACTTTCTAGAGATCTGCACGTGTGCGATGCCCGACCCTGCGGCCAGCATGGGGAGGGGGTCGTGGTCTACTTCTGTGGGGCGCTGGTCCACCGAGGTGAAGAGACTGAATTGCTCAACAGTACACTGCATTTTAATCTAACCTTGTGAAATCAGGATGTACTGGAGATGATGCATTCCCTTCTCCTCCTACAACAAAGCATGTAGGAGTTCAGACAGCATGACACCTCCACTCCTTCAGTTCCTCACTAACTGCAGCTCCCGTGGAAAGGATTTTGAGCCCAGAATGAAGATACAGGACAACTAGTGCAACAGTGAGATAGAGATTTACCAGAAGGCCCTAAAATGTGGTGGGAAGTGACTAGGAGGGCCAGAGGACAGGAGAACCCCTCCTGCCACATCGCTGCTCAAACCAGTGACACCCAAGGGCTGCTCCAGAGGAGGCGTGCCCTGCTCCAAAACCCCCACGCTGCTACTTAGGATGGACAGAAGTGTTCAGTGTGGGCTTTGGTGCCATTTCACACCTCCAGCACCTACAAGGCTCACAGGCTGGCACATCCCACTAGATCAAAGTCCTGTTCAACTCAATGCTATCAAGCCCAACCCCACCTGGATGCTTCCCTTGTCACCTTCACAGATCCTTTGCTTCCTCATCATAGGTGGGATGGGAGGGGGCGTGAGGATTGCCCATACAGATATCCCCTAACAGCCCTGCCCAAGCAGTAACATATAATAAGCTGGTTATGGTTGCCAAAGACACAGCTGGGCTAGAAATGTCCCAGCCTCATGTGGCTTCCTACAAAACACGGAAGAAGGAGGCAAAAGGAGGAATTGCAATGTTTTCAGCCTTTCTGAGCACACTGTATTTCCTTGGAGCTGGCAGAGCATGTGGCACACAGCCAGCTGCATATTAGTTTGTTTTCCACCTGGTTTTCTGGGTCCAGGTGCAACCTTTCAGAGCAGGGAACCAGGGATTGCGGAAGAGAAACGCACCTCCAAAGGAGGAGTTTTCTAACCAGCCCCCCCCCAGCAGCAAGAACCAGCCCCAACAAGCAGGGCAATGCCTCACCATCCAGGCTGGTGCTCACAAGATTCAGGCTGTGGCAAAACGAAAGGTGAGTGGATTGCGTCCTGCCTCCAGCCCCTGAGCAATTAAGAGATTAATGCAGCCCTTTAAAACGTGGTGGTGTGTAGATTTTGAGAGGATTTCACTTTCCAACCTCAAAAGGCCTGGGGGGAGGGAGAAGGAAAACAATACTTTTTCCCCTACGTTGTCAAGTATCAAAAACGTAAACACTCGCTCCACCCGCTTCAAATAGGTTACAGAATAATGATTCCCTCTCCACTTACTAATAGGTAAATAGAGGCACAGCTCTTGAGTTCATCAGTTAGGGAAAGCCATTGTGGCAGAGGGACATATAAAACGTCTTTAAAACTGCTTTATCCCGACCATTCCTCAGCAGAGCCGCACAAATGACGGCTGGAGGAGCTGGCACCAATGGCCATTAGTGCTCTTTGCACAGATCCATTATGGGCACCTTACCACTAGATCCGTGATCCTTCATTGCCAGGTAGGAATCGTACACGTCCTTCCTCAAGAAGTTGAGAAAGCCAACCTTCCTGGCAAACCTGCAGACGAAAGCCTGCTCGTAGAGGCAGTTGAGGAGAAAGCAGCCCTGGATGTCTTCCTCCACGCCCGGGGCCTGCTCCACGAGAGCCAGGTTACACGCGGGATCCTTGCAGCAGGCTCTCACGCAGTCCCTGCTCCGATGGACCGTGGGCGATGACAAGAAGGTGGCACCATTCTGGACAGAGGCATCCGTATCCAGGACCAAATCCGGCATCCCCGCCGTAAAGTCCTCCAGGCACATTTCACCGAAGGGTTTTTCCTCTTGTCCTTCGCCAAAGTCCGCTGCCAGCGCTAAGCAGATCCCAAGCACCAGCCATGGACCTGGGCTCCCTCTGGCCATCTTGGTGCCCTGATCCTCACCTCCCTGAGACCTTAATCCTTTCCTAAAGGAAAAAAGAAGATAGATGAAGCTAAGGTGTCCATGTGCATGCCACCCCGGGGCGAGCGGGGACCCGGAGCGCGGCTCACGCCGC
>NW_010230712.1:0-7213 GCF_000690775.1 Eurypyga helias
ATATATAATATATTTAGGTATGTTGTGTGAAACTGTTCATGCTTACTTTTAGATGCATGTCCAAGTACGCGGCCAAGTAAGAAGCGCAAAGGACAATTCATTCACTTTCAACTGAGAATGATCTGTGAATAATACAATGGAAAGACACACTAATGTAGTTATTTTGAGTATTAGGCTTCATCAACTTCTGTGGACAAGAGGGATCATAGTGTGAAAATATGTTGTTGTAAAGCCCTTTTCTGACTAAGTTCGGACCAACAATCCGTTACCTTGGCTTAAATAAAATGTTCTTATTTCTTAATGATAGAAGCAATTTGAGATACTTAAATATTCTTTTCTTTTACTTTAAGAGTGAGATACAACACCTCTGTTTTGTCAGGAAACATTATTTTACATACATACTTTAACACTACATTCCTCTTAAGAAATGTAACAGTCCAGTCACTTAAATTGATGTAATATGGGCAACTAAGTGGGGTTTTACATTTCATAAGAATTAATATCTTCACCACTGGTGAACTCTTTTGACATTTCTTTCACCATTTAATTTTTTTAATTCTTTGTATATAATTGATATAATAACGCTATCATTTCAGTTGGCAGTGAGCTTCCTGATGCAGTCCTTTAGTAGGTAGAGCGTGGGTTTGTTTAGCTTTCCCGGGCTGCTATCGCTGATGGGGTTCGTTCGGAATCTGCCGTGGCAGCGCTCGGGCTCCGGCCCTCGGCCTGCGGCCCTCGGCCTGCGATCGCTCTCGGGCTGCGGCTCTCGGGCTCTCTGGGTCTGACTCCCACTGCTCAGCACCTGTTGTGCATCGGTCAGTGGGGGGTGAGGAATTGTATTATATTGTATCATACTGTATCATCTATTGTGTTAATTACTTACTATTAGTAACACTTGTATATATTAAGTTAGATTTAATTAGTAAGTAGTTCTTATCTCAATTTTACGAGCTTCCTTATTTGTTTCTCCTCCAATTCATACCCTCCACTGGAGGAGGGGAGGGGGATTTGTGAAAGCGGCTTTGTGGTATTTTGCTAGCTGGAGTTAAACCACGACAGTACACATCTTTGTTTTATTATGCAAACAATAACAACGAAAATAATGTGGTTCTAAATGGGGAAATAAGAAACTATATACATTTTTAGGTGAGAAAAAACCCCAACAAAATAGGAATAGCATCATTTAGCTTTACTATATTATCATGAAAAAGATAAGACTTGGACAAAATGTAAAGTACAGAAAAAAAGCATAAAGTGCAGAAAAATACAAGTTAGTTTTATTTTGCAGGAGCTGTGAACATCTTTCAAGTTATTTTAATATGTAACAAGATTGGTAGATACCTTTGAAAGTCATGTGGTTTACTTGCAATTCAAAAATCATAGTGATTTTCATCAAAACAAATATTCATGCATTGGTTAAGTTAGGCTACTCTACCTGAATAAAAGTAAAGCTTCTTGACAATCATGAATGAATGTTTCTTGTTTGTCCATTGCGTACAAGGAAGCAAATTTAACAGACAAAGTCTACAAAACTAAGACTTAACCTGACAGCATTTATGAAATCACTGGGTATGAGGAAATGCATATACTGAGAGTAAATCTAATCTGCCTATCTCACACGACGATAACAACACCAGCTTGCATTTATGTGATACCTTTTATCTAAAAAAATATGTAGGTGAAACAATTTCTGATACATTTTTTTGCAGTTGTTCAAGCTGGTGAAAGCTATTCTCTTCCCTCAGAGGAAGTCATACAAAATACATGATACTAATGTGATCCTACAATGCACCCTCAGCCATTACACACATATTTAACATTTATTTAGTTTTGCTTTTGTTCCTGCCATAAGCTTAAATTCTGTGTTAGAGCCCATCCACTTTCTTTGCAGCCCTGTCAGGGCACAAAGTAGGTGGGGAGAAAATAGGATATATTTTTGACATCTTCTGTCTATTCATAATTGATGATATCTTAATTAGACTTCCATAAAACAGATATATACGTAGTCTACTTTTTCCAAATCATAGCGGAAATCTAATGGATAATAAAAATTTTCTAATTTGGATAATCCAAATTTGGATTTTTTTCTAATTTGGATAATCCAAATTTTCACTGACATTTACATTTTACTGCACTGCTCTGAGTAAATATGATGTATAATATGCTTTCTCCTTGATCAAATATTAAAAAGGCTCTTAAAAATGCATTAGTGGTGTAGTCTTCCTTAAGTTGGAAAGGTAAGTCAATAATTATAAGCTACTGACATCAGAGAAGAACAGCTCCCATGCTTTTGGTTTGAGACATGCCATCAATAATATTGAAAGTTTATTCCTTAATTTCTGACTATCAGTCTGCAAGATACACTCAGTTGTACTATCTTCCTTGATGTATGTTGCTGTGGTATCATTGCTCTAAGACCAGAAAGAAAACTCTAGAGCGTTGTTGTAACTTTCCAAAATGGGTTACTGACATTGCATAGTGATGTTAAAATTGTACTTGGAAGTAGTTAATATGAGCACAAACCAGACAATTTCACAACAGTCCTCTCTCAGCTCAAATGTTTTCAGCTAACAAAGCACAGTGAAAGCGCTTTCTGTAAGCAATATGTCTTTTTTACAGCAATGCAGTTATCAATGTCCTGCTGTCCCAGATCTCTGATAAAGTGCGTTTTTAAGAAAACCTAGCAATTTGAAAAATGATGTGTCAATATCATCCATGCTCTGAGTTTAGTGTCATCAGCTTTGAAAGGTCTAAGTCATAGCAAAATGCACAGAAATTTAGAATCTATAGATTAATTTCATCTAATCAGATCAACTAAAATATTAGACATAGTGGGAGAAAGCTTCCGGAGCCATTTCATAGATCATAGCTGTTAGTCATATAGGAATTTCTAAACGGTAAGGAAACATGATATCTAGGCAGACTGATCATTTAGACCATTCATGCATGGAATCACTATTAAAGTCAAAGGTAATCTTCCTGAATTGATTTACTAACAACTGCTGGGGTTGAGTCATTATTGGTTATGAATCAGTAGATACTTTTCTCAAAAGCGTATCTGATGAAGAAATGTCTTGAAGGTCTTGGTGTTTGCGACTTTTGTCACAAAGAGCTCCATGAAAATTAAGCAGCTGTAAGATATTTGAAACAGAAAAAGAGAAGTCAGTCTGCCATTCTTTTTGGTGGTAACCAGAATAACGCTTACCTAAAACTCACTATGCATGTTGTTCCAGTTATTTCAGTGTACACTGCTCAATATAAGTTACCACATACCTATGCAATGAAATATATTCCAGAGATAAATTCAAGTAGGCTGTAACTACATTACTTACCCTCTAAATGTCCATGCCCTGAGTGAATTCTCTCATCATCCTGGGCACTCAGCAGTCAGGGGTCAAGGCCAGCTGTGAGAGAGCAACTATCTGGCCTTGATGCTGTTTGATACACAGCTGTTTGAGAAGCCCTGTCAGGGGCTGGGCCCCCCTCCTACAGGACTTGTGTCTATCCTGAGCCAGTCCCCCAAGCTCCCTGCCTCATCTACATTGCATCCCTTCCTCTGCTTGCCGTGTATCTAGCCGTTCTAGACCAAGACACTGGCCAGCAGCCCCCTGCCTTGACTGTCATCACTGAATTTGCCTGGCAATCCCTGGCCAGTTAGTTGACCCTGGTTATTGTTCTGCTCCGCTCTTGTCTGCGTGTTTTGGTGCCATGTCCTTGTCAGTGAGGCTACTTCCCTGCCTGCCTTGTGCCCTTGGCTCCCAGTTTGCCTTCCCTTACAGAGCAGAAAGCTGTCTGTGCCCCCTCATGCTAACTCCTGTATTTTATGCTAATAATTTAAGATCCTGAATAAAGGGAAGTTACACAATTGCATATTCTATGCACACACACAATAATTAAACACCATTTTTTCTCTGAAGAAGTATCCTTTTCCTCTTCCTAGATTACAGGAACCTAAATCATGTGCCATGGAAGTTTAAGCCTTTGACTATTACTAGTATGACACGTCTGAATACATGTGACATATATAGATCATGAGAGAGAAATTCATATATGATAAAGAAGGCTTCAGCACATAAGTGGATATCTTGCAGATGGAGAAGAGTTAAGCACAGAAGGATGGATTTTCAATGTTCACTGCAGAGGTAGGAATAAAATCCAGATTTCACAAGTGTTGGTCCATGGCAGTGTTCAGTAAGCACTGCAGCCTCCATTCCTGCCCGTCATCTGCTTATTGCTCAATTATATAGACAGAATAATACCTTTCCAGGGTTGGCAGAAATAGTTGAAATTCTGAAGAATAAAAGACAAGCAACGAGAAGCAATGAATTTCAGTTAACATGACTCCACTGCTGAAGTACAGCCAGCTGGAGGTAAGAGGAACCATGCCGAAGACAGGGTTGAGACAGTGATTGATGGCCTTGTTTGAGAGATGGTTGAGATCAGTCTGTCAGTTTCTGGCACAAATTGTATTTCCTGCTGTTCAGGCAACTTAATTTCATTTATGCTCATTTATGATGGCTGGGTATATCATATTCTTCTCTTCCCCCTTCCCTGTGCTGTAGATACACTTTTTTTTTTTCCTAAATAGCATCTCTACCTTTGGTAAAAATGTAATTAAAAGACAGTTGTTCCCTTAATCCATCTAGCTGATGTTTCTTTAGTTTTCCCTTTTGTGTGCTTAGCAGAAAAGGAAAGCTTTATGTGCTCTTTCATATGATTCTACCTGGAGATACACAATTCAGACCACAGGCCAGTGTCAGTTTATTGACACTGACCTGTGAAATATTTCCTGTCCTGTTATCTGTCTCTTATCCTCTAGCTTTCAAGGTCTGTGTTCCCTGTGACTCTGAAGTTATATCAGCTAGCAGTGGGGCTGCTGCCACCTGTGTGCTGTACAATAATGCATCAAGTACGCCATCATTAAGATAAATGATGTCCTTTTGTGAACATTTGTGTCTGTATTTTTCAGTACAAAAAAAAAGCAGCTGTGTTTAAGTTAAGTTTTAGGATCACACTTAAATGTTGGAAATAAATTGATTATGTAGCAAAATTTTTGCAAGGGAATTAAGAGGATTCAGGCTAGTGTTTTGTGTAGCATGATATTTCTGTTGTAATACTGAAGCAGAAATAAATTTGCAGGGAAAGAAATTAGAAAAATAGTAGAGATAAATAACAACTTTTTTTTAATTATTATTTTAATATATAGTTCCAGTTTGAATTATAAAATTACGACATGCTAGTAAATCTACAAAATTTTAGTAAATCTCCTATGTCTCCTATCTCAATGATATTGGTCCCAAATCTGAGCTGCAGAATATAAGTGCTGAAAGTATGTTACAGTGGCAATGGTAGTGTTGAAGGTTAACTTTTAGAACAAGTTATTAGTATTAGTAATTAGTATTATTATATTAGTGTTAGTATTATATGTGTTAAGCTGACTAGCCAAAGGAATAACAAACAGTTATGCTTCTACAAGAATATCCTGGAGCAAATAAACCTTGAAGGGGCAGTTAATCAGAATGTCTTAATGATACTCTGTGCACATTGCCAGTTTAGCAATTATTAGTATTAGTAATTAGTATTATTATATTAGTGTTAGTATTATATGTGTTAAGCTGACTAGCCAAAGGAATAACAAACAGTTATGCTTCTACAAGAATATCCTGGAGCAAATAAACCTTGAAGGGGCAGTTAATCAGAATGTCTTAATGATACTCTGTGCACATTGCCAGTTTAGCAAGACAACCACGGGCTTGTTCCTAAAGATAATGAACACTGGGAGACTGGTTACATAAGCGTAAGAGTCTGAGAAGGTTTGATAACAAGGGGTGAGCCTCCTTGCTTATCAAAAGCAGGAGGGTACATGCTCATTAATACCTCAGCAGTGTCCGTGTAAGCTAAGAATCGTTTTGGTAAATCTGCAAATGTCTAAAATTTCTGTTCTTTTAATGAACTTTACTTATTATATGCTCATTATAATACTAAAACCCACACCCATAGGTCAAAAAGACCCTTGCCCAGGTGAAGACCTGTGTAGAAGTATTGTATCAGCAGTATTATAATTGTATGTAAATTACTAACCAATCATACTAAAGGGGGTGGACTTGGAAAATTACTAACTCTGAGAGTTTTGTGTATAAATATAGCATGGAGATCCCTGTTTGGTGTGCTTGATTTGTATCAAACCACCAAGCACCCAGGCTTGCACAGCTCTGAAATACATAAGCAATGTCTCTCTCTCCTGAGTGTGTGACTATTGGCGTTTTGCACAACAACTGATGAATCTGCTTTTCAGACAATGGCTGGGAGTAAAAAAAAAAAAAAGGAATAACATCCATGCTCTCATGTATTTTTTAAAGGTGCATGTTTTTACATACAATATCTTACACACTGAATACATGGACCTGTGAGTGTGTGTTTATGTAAACATAACTTTATGTGAGTATTGTAATGATTGCTAATCAGACTGACAAATCTACACCATAAAACTATCTTCCAATATTAGGATTAGCACTGTCATATGAGGAATCAAGAATTCTGTTCACTGGAAGCATGAAAGAGCAGATGAACTGTCTCTGAATAGGGAAATAGAGGAAGGACTAGACAGCACCTTGCAGGTTACCATTTTATGATATACCAAATGCAAGAAACATGAACAACTGATTTTGAAAGTATACCAAAGAAATTTACTCATCCAAAGTAATTTCTTCAATCCTTTATGAAGATATCCTGTTATAACATGATTGGCCACAAAAATGGTCAGGATAGGTCTAGTCACTCACACTTGTCCCTCCTTGTCCATGGGTATTTTGGCAAAGGAAGAAAGGGAAGCAATGAATGAGAGGAGAGAATGCTTCCATTCCTTTAACTACTCTTTAATGATTAGGCCAGCAGCGTGGCTTACTCAGGCTTTAGCATCTCATATCATGGAAGAAGTAAGGGAGAAGCAGAATCAAGTGAACAGGAAACCTGATCCACAAGAACTCTGACCACTACACTTGATCAGGGCTCATTCTTACGTGTAACTGCATTCCTGTTCTAGCTGTTGTGTGCTTTCATTGCCTTCACCTGTGGTTAAAGCAGACTCAAGAAGCAAGACATGCTTCTCTTAAAGGTTTCATACAAATATAAAATTAGAGCCACTTCAAAGTTAAAAAAATTTCATTGTAGAACATTATACAGTTATTGGATAATAATCATAGAATCATAGAAT
>NW_010230713.1:0-213 GCF_000690775.1 Eurypyga helias
GAGGAGGAGGGGGAGTCGGTGCGTGGTGCACGCCGCGCTCCCAGCACAAAAGCCCAGGGAAAGAAACTCTTGGAAAGCTCGGAGCAAACGCCGGGGCCAGGCAGGAGCAGGTCGAACCGTCCGGGCGCTGCGGGGCTGTTCCTCTCCACTGGATACATTCTGCAACTGCGAAGGCATTAAATCAAAATATTTTTTTTTTTCCGGCTTTTTTTT
>NW_010230713.1:600-962 GCF_000690775.1 Eurypyga helias
CCCCCTCTCCCCACCCCCATCCCGCCCCCCCTCCCGTTTTCTCGCTGCTCGCAGGACGAGCCTTCCCGTGCTGCTTTTTGTTCCCTTCGGGCAGCCGGTGGGAATTAATGGCAATGTAAACACGGCGCGATCTCGAGGAAACTTTACAAAAACGGGCATTTACTTCTGGGCGGGTGTTGCTGGAGTGGGGAGGGAGAAGCCCGGCGAGGTTACCGGGGGAGAAGTTGGGAGCCGCGGGAGGAGACCTGGGGGGTTGCTCGGGAATGGTGCGGAGCCGCGCAGGTAGTGGCCGTGCGCGCGCCCCGCTCCTGCCGGGCTGCGGTTGTGTGCGCCGGGGAGATGGAGGGGACCACCCCAGGGGC
>NW_010230714.1:0-2694 GCF_000690775.1 Eurypyga helias
AGCACTGCCGCCGGAAAAGAGGAGGGGGGAACCCGGGCAGGGCGAGGGTCCGACCCCGGCAAAGGGCCGTTGTGTGCGTGCTTCGTAGCCCCTCGTGGGCGAGGAACCACGCAAAGAAAGAGTCGGCGCTGTGGGATGCCGCCCGTCTCCGTCCCGCGTGGGTTCCTGCCGTCCGCTGCTACGGGACGCTCACAGGCGCGGGCGGTGATTTCCACGAGAGGAAAGATGCGTGACTCTCGGTCCCCGTGTGTGTGTGTGTGTGTGTGTCCCTCCCCTCCAGTAATTAAGTCTCACCCTCAGACTGTAAATTTGTATATCTCTGTGGAAACGTTAGATCTCGGATTGAAAACTCTGTTACTTACTTCGCCCACGGTCGATTCAGTTTTAACCTGAAAAAAAAAAAAAAGGAATGCCTTTCAAAGGGAATAAAAATATTGCGGGACCGCTCGGGGATCGCAATATTATCTAAGGTTAAATCAGACTTTTTTGTCTGAGTGATAATTATCTATTTATTATTTAGCTGAACTGAAACAGAGCTTTGCTTTGACAGGAGAGTATTCTCATTTAAAAGAAAATCCGTCTCCCTCCAGCCAACATGAAGTGTTTCACATGTGTTTTGGAGTACCCTACCTGTTTAGCCTATTTTAGAGCGACTGCAATTCAATTGCAAATGGAGATTAAAAAAAAAAACCCCACACACAAAAATCCACAACAAATTTTAGAGAACAAAAAATCCTTCATCAGTTTAGAGTTCTTTTTTTTGTTTTGTTTACTTTTGTAATGTGTATATTTTGACTAATGTTTGTGAATGAAGCTGGCTAACATGTATTTAGTTTCATTTTGGCTTTATGTAATATAAAGTAAAAAAAAATTAAGTATTGGTTTTAACATTTACGTGTAAATGGTTTTCTTGTGTGATCTTCTAATTTAAAGTTAGACGTCTAAACTATATCTGTAAATTAGATTCCGACTACCACTCTGTTCATTTTTGAACAAAGAGTTTAAATAAAGCCTGAAGCAGGGAAAAGAGAAAATCCTCTATTTCTTGTTGAATTACTAACAAGATTTTTATCTGAATTGCCCTTACGTGCCTGGTCCAGGTGAGGTGTAAGGTATCCTCTAAAGGCTGTCTTTGTTTCACTTTTGAATAGATTTACTAGGAAATCTAAATCAAGCCATTGTTATTCTGAGCCAAAAACCTGATTTATCACATTTTTAATCGTGAATAGGAAAGTAGATTTAAAAAAAGAAAAAGAAAAACCAAGTTGTCGTATTATCTTAAAAAAAAAAAAGGGGTATTCATTGACCAGCAGAACAGGGTTCACTGAGTACACTGAGAGCGTTCAGAGCATTCCCAGAAAGATTTTCAGGGTGGAAGGCTGCCTGACCACCTTACCTGCTTATCCTAAGAACTTCGCCACTTAAACCCGCGGAATTTGTTCACCTACCTGAGCTATATTTCTGGTTTTATTCCTTGAGTGTTTTTCTCGGGGTTTCCCAGTGATTGCTAATTACAACCTCACACCCTCCCACTCACACACACACACCCTTTTATTTTTTTTTTTTTTCGTCTCCAAACGTCTTTCCTCTTTTTAGCGGTCGAAAATGTTGTTTTCAGATGGAAATCCAGCAAACCTCTGCGCGGGACGTTACCTGCAGCGGGGTGAAAAGGTCCGTCCTTCTGGCAAGGGAATTGCGAGCATCTCACGACGTGAGCATCTGCCCCGCGATAAACCAGAGCCAGTCACCTTGCTGAGGGTCTGTGTGCACATATATGAAGTATAAGTATGTACGAAGTGTGTACGTGTATGTATATATATCTTTTCCTCCAGACTGGTCGATTACACTCTTAATTGCGACAACGATAACAGCTCCTGAGTAAATGCCTTCCAAATCAGCCTTCCCTTTGGAATTACGTTCAAAAAAGTGGAAAGTTTGGGAGATTTGCGGAACAGCCTGTTCGTTTGACCCTGATTCACTAATTAAAGCGATCCTGCTTTTGTTATTCCCCCAGCGCTTTGCAATATTATAAGTTAATTCATATGGTTCTGAGCGATTATGCAAAACTAATTTGGACTGTCCAGGGGTAATTATCCCTGACACGGTTAATTAAATCCTTTCAGGGCTCCGCCATTCCCTTTTGTAGCAGCCCATCACTTCTCAACACGGAACTTCCTGCCGCTTCCCTGGAAGTCACCCCAGCCCTAAATCTTAGTGACCTCCCTGCTCCTTCCAGCTCTATCGCAGAGACCCGGAGACTTTCTTTTTTTTTTTTCTTTTTTCCTTTTTTTCCCCCCCTCCCCCTTTCTAGAGGCAATCAGGCCCTCCCGGGAAAATAAACGAAGGGAGGAATATGTGTCTCCCGAGAGAGCTCAGCTGCTAAGGAGAAGGACCGTTTGTCACTTGTTAATTTCTTTAAATTATTTTTTAAACTGCTATTGTTACTGCTATTATATCATTTGTTTTTTATTTTCCTTAGAGCCTTCCCAGTCCTGGAGCCTCCCTCCCTCCCAGGCATTCCGGGTGTCGTTCACCGCCTCCAGCCCGTGTCGGGGACCTGTCCTCCGCTTTGCGAGGTCCGGGAGCCTTTGGCCGTGTCACAACATTGACAGGGAGGAAAACAGGCTCCGGTGCCGGTGCAACGGGCACCGCCGGCCCCCTCCGAAGGCTGGGCGTGCCCCGGGAAAGGCGTCC
>NW_010230715.1:0-456 GCF_000690775.1 Eurypyga helias
ACCGGGATCCCCGCTGGAGCACCAGCCGTGGGCTCCAAAGGCACCTTGGGCACTGGGGGCTGGGAAGCTGGAGACCCCAGGCAGCAGCGCAGGAGAGCTCTGAGGAGGGTCAGGACTGGCACACGCCCGGCTCTGGCAGCACCATGCATCGCTCCCAGAGCGGGGCAGCCCCCCGGAGCCCGCAAGGGTCGCTCCTGGCGCACTGTCCCCAGGTCCTGGGGAGGAGCTGAGGGACACAGTTAACCCCAGTGCTGTGGGGTACTGCTGCTGGCCAGGACATCGGGGACAGGGGTGGCCTGGGGGGAGCTCCCGGGCAGGCAGGGAGGTTTGGCAGTGCCGGTGCTCCACTGGCAGGAATCAGGCTGTGCTCAGCGCGGCCGATGTCCAGATGGGAAAGGCAGCCCTGCCGCGGGGCACCAGGCAGGATCAGCCCATCCTTACAAGCCCAAGTTTCTG
>NW_010230715.1:821-1097 GCF_000690775.1 Eurypyga helias
AACGGGCAGGAGCAGGCAGCGGCGCTAAGCATCCCTGAGCTACAGCCTCTTCTCCAGGGCTGGTCTGGGGTCAGACCCCCCGCTGCAGGAAGGGCCCTGCCCTGGGGCATCCACCACCCCAGCACCCCAAAAGCACCTGGCTGCACCCCACGCCGGGGCCATCGTTTACCTCGTCGTCAGCCTGCAGGTACTGCCTGGCAAAGTCCAGCATCTCCTTCTGGGCAGCCGTCCGGTTGTGGTAGCGCACGGCTTTCTGCGCCCAAGGGGGGGGCCGGG
>NW_010230716.1:0-254 GCF_000690775.1 Eurypyga helias
AAGGGATGCGGGAAGTTCCATCTCTCCCAAAAAAAGTCACGGAAGGGCCCAAGGCGGCGGGAAAACGCTCGGAAAACCCCAAAGAAAAGGGAAAAAAGGGATGAAGTCTGGGAAAAGGAACAGGGAAACGTTGCCAGCGGCGCGGCATTCCGAGGGATTTACTGAGCCGGCGGCGGGATGTCCTTCGTGGGATTCGCAGCTCCGGGGGGGAAAGGGGAAGCTCCCACAATCCCAGATTAATTAATCGGGTCTGA
>NW_010230717.1:0-896 GCF_000690775.1 Eurypyga helias
CAAGGAGGGGGGATGCTGGCAGACCCTCAGGATTTGCTCCTTTTTAAAACAGACCTCCCCTCCCCTGAGAGAGCATCATCCTTGGGGGAGGTGCTGCTCTGGGAGGGTCCTGGGTGGATCCAGTGGATTCCCTCCCTCTCCCTGAGGGTGGGGATCTGGCTCATCTCCCCCCCATCCCGCTCTCGCTGTAGCTGGCCATCAGCGTGGGGAACACCCGCTTCAATGAGATCATGGAGGCCACGCTGCCCACGCAGGACCCCCGGGCGGGCAGCTATATGTGAGTCGGCCGCTGGCCCGGGCGCTCGGGGGGGCTGGGGGGAGGAAGAGGAACGATCCGTCCTTGTGCCTGTGCCGCTGCCCATCGGCTCTGAGACAGCCTGGGGATGGGAGAGGGGGGGATCCTGGTGCCATTGCCTGGATTTTGGTGGGGATCTCCATCTTTTTTGGTGTTTCCCCCTGATGGCAAGGCTTGGGGAGGAGGCAGGAGCCCAGGGTCCCTCCGGCTGTGGTGGGAACCAGGGAGGTGGCGCTGCTGTGCCCATCCAAGCCGATGCCATCCCGCCCTTCCCGCAGGGCTGCCCGCAAGGAGTACATCGTGGCCAAGTACATGGAGCGACGCTACGTGCAGAAAAGCGGCCGCGATGACCCCCACCGCCTCTGGGAAGCCATTCGTGCCCGCGACCTCCTGGCCCTGCTCCAGGCCTTTGCCGAGGGGCACGACCTGGCCAAGCCCCTGGCCAGCCCCGAGGGCCAGGTGAGCCCCACACCACCACGGTCCCCCAGCTCCCGCTGCCTGGCAGCCTAAATGGATTTTCCCCCACCGAGTGCCCACGCTCGGGGTTTTCCCAGCCTTTGGGTGGAGATGTGCCCTTGGGAGATGAGCATCCTCGGGTCCA
>NW_010230718.1:0-1384 GCF_000690775.1 Eurypyga helias
CCCCCCCCACATAGGGCACAAGAGGCCACGTGTTCCAAGAGATCCAGGTGGCACATGGGATTCGTGCACGGAGCACAGATGGGGAGAGGAGGGGATGCTCCCCAAAACAGGAGAGGGGCGCATACCTCGTAGGGTGTCAGCAGCGGCTTGCTGAAGGCTTTTCCCCAATCGATGGAGGGCCGGGGAACAGCGAACCGAAACACACGGCGACAGGTGGGGACGAGCGTTTTGGGAAGAACAAGCCGGAGTGGAGCCCCGCAGCAGCTCCCTGGAAGGAAGCGGAGCAGGCAGGGAGCAAGGTCACTACTCTGCCGGCGTCACCCTGCCAAGGCCAGCCATGTCCCCTCCCCGCGGGCACGGCACACGCAGTGGTGCACAGCTCCAGCCCCGGTGACAGCAGGACATATGTGGTAGAGGTGGCTTCCAGTGAGAACTGGAGGTGTGGACAGGGATGAGGCACCGCAGGGAACCCAGCGCGAGGGGCTAGAGGGGGGGTCAGCAGCACTCACGCATCCACGTCAGGGAAAAGCCGCAGCTTGCCGGGGAAGATCTCGGAGAGCAGCACCCGCACGAAGGGCCGGCCCAGGGCACGGAGACGCGACTCCAGGTGCTGCAAGGGAGAAAGGCACCCTGGGGGCTTGAGGGGGGCCCAGATGCCCCTGGCAAGCCCCCCAAGCCCTGTCCATAGTCCCTTCCCAGTCACCAGACCCTCTGTGGGTCCCATCTCTGCCCCACAGCCATGTTCTCGTGGCGGTCGCAGGGCAGGCGTGGTGACAGGGACCATGGCCATGGCGCCGGCTCGCACCCGGTTCTCCCCAGCGCGTGCCTCAGCCTAATGAAGTAATTACTGCTCAATGACAACAATCTGTTCTCGTTAGCGGCTGCCTTCCCTGGGATGCCTGATGGCCACAGGCTGGCCACGGCCAGAGGCTGCAGGAGGAGAGAAGCCCAGGAGGGCCTAGGGATGTCCTTGTCCTTGTGCCCCACTCACCGGGGACACCGCAGGACAGTGGCTGATGGGACCTCACCACCCTGTTCTGCCCACTGGTCCCTGTCCCCAAAATATCACTTGCGGGTCCCCAGAAATGTCCAGGTGTGAGTGGGGCTGCTGTGCCCCAGGCACCCCACTGCCATGGGGCAGGACACTGCAGTCCCGCTCTCCTCGCCCGGCCGGGATGCAGAAAGTGGCAGCCGAGCGGGGATGGCAAACCCAATCGGAAGTTCATCCAATTAAAACAAACCCAGGGAATTAATTGCCGAGCTGCCCACGCGGGGGGTCTCTGAGGCTGGCCAGCTCTCCCCAGCGAGGGGCAGGTTTAATGAGCCCTACTCTGACCTCCCTCATCCACTGCTAATTGCTCTGCCCACTCGACTTGCAGGCACA
>NW_010230719.1:0-1868 GCF_000690775.1 Eurypyga helias
CCCAGGACGTCCCTGCGTTACTCCTCGGGGTTCTGGTGTTGGGGAGGCAGATCCGAGCTTTGGCCAGGATCCAGCAGCTTCGGCCTGCTGCCAGCTCTGCTCTAGCTCCGCAGCAGGGAACGCCGTGTCGTGCTCCGTCGCTGTACTTCTGAAAACTTCCCCCTTTCGTTTGTAATGGTTGGGGTTTTCAGAAATTTAGGGTGTTGTCAGCGCAGCATTTGTCCCCCCTTTGACCTGGAATATTGATATTTAGTCAGAATATGGACTTTCTAGTGGCACCTCCAGACACTGAGGTGTGTGTTTAGTGCTAATTTGGCGATAAGGGAGATCGGACTGATTTCTGCGCAGCTGCATCCGGTGATGATCCAGCACTTTGAACCTGCTGACTAAACCGTCCGTGTGGGAAAAGAGATGGGAAGAGATGATCAGGTTGGTAACAGATAGTTCAGTTAGGCATCGTTTTAGTGTCTGTTTCTTTTTCATACGGCCCTTTCAGCCCTTACTCTGCCCCTTGACCACCTTCTGTAATCCTCTTCAGCTTCTGACGCCTGAAAATCATTCTTCCAGCAGCTAAACCCGAGGGATGCCCATTGAACCTGTTAGATGGCTCTGACCAGCTGCTTTTAAAGAAGCTCGCGCGTCGTTCAGTACAAAACGGTACAATGGCTTTGCTCGGTGCCTTGAATCGAGCGCGGGGACGAGCGCGGAGCTCGGGGAGCCCGAGGCTGAGCGCATCAGACGAGCTCGCCGGCTTTGAAGGCGGCTGGGGCCCGTGCGACACAAAGCCCGGGCGAGCGTCCCGCCCGTGGGAGGGCTGAGGGGGCAAGCTGGCTCGCTCTGTCCTCTTCCCAAATACCTTTAGCTGGGCTGGGTATGCCGGGTGAGGAACGAGCGCAGGGTTAGGGAGGGTCCGGTTGCGAGAGCAGGGGATGCCGTGCTGGGGTGGGAGTGGGGGACTGGCCTCGCCAGGCAGCTGTTACTGGAAGGTGCCCCTGCCCATGGCAGGAGGTTGGAACTGGATGATCTTTAAGGTCCCTTCCAACCCAAAACATTCCGTGATTCTGTGTTTAGAAATAAAAGGAAGGACTCCTCCACGCAAGGCATGTTTAACCAGGAAAACCTTTCCTATGAGCCGCTGTGAGCATGAAAAGAACAAATGGGATCAAAAAAGGATTAGGCACGGGCAGTACGTGCCCAGAGCTGGTGGTCTGCACGAAGCGGCTTGCTCAGGACAGCCCCAGACCACTGGCCGTGAACACTCCTGCTGATCACTGCTGCTGGGCTGTCCCTGCTCTGCTTCCAAACCCTGCGGAGCGCTCCCCGGCTCTGCCCCGCGTGTAGACCCAGCTCTGGCAAAGAACTGGTGGTCATGGATCGAAATGGGGTCTGTGGGCAGGAAACCAGTGAGGTTACTGCCTTCTAGCAGAAAGAAAATGCATAGGACACACATAAAATGAAAGCATACACTTTCGTCAGGTGCTTTCTCTTTATATATATGTATAAAAAATAAAAAATAGGTATATACACAAGAAAAAGCATACATGTATGGTATATATTGGTCAGTCTGAAGTGGCAGTTGGACCAGGGAGGTCCCTTCCAACTGAACTGTTCTGTCTGTAAATAAAACCAGTGTGTATGTACTCTCTGCACATGAAAACCAGAGTGCAGGTCCCGGACAGGGCTGGACGTGCTGGGATTCAGGAGTTCTCGCCACAATCGTTGCCCGGTTCCCTTGGGAGAGGAGCAGGTTCACGTTTGGAGCAAGCTCCTTGCTTTCCACGCAGGGCACAAGGAGCTGGTGACAGATTTCACCTTCGATGAGGTGTTTTTGTGCTTCTCCAAGTAGGTCATTTTGCTCATTGTGTAGG
>NW_010230719.1:1913-5610 GCF_000690775.1 Eurypyga helias
GCGTTTTCCCGCTCTGGGCTTACGCAGGGCCGCAGCTCCATGTGCCTGTTATCCTCGGACGTAGAATGCAGCGTGATTTATGGAACGGAAACACTTGTGACAAACCATTTTTCAGCCACCAAAGTAGTCGGGAATAAGGTTAGAAGGGCGTTGAGCTGCCTTTTTTTGGAGATACGGGATGCATTCGCAGTGCTCCCACTCCCTGGTTCTTGGCAGCAGTGGGGTCAGGAGGGAGACTGCTCAAGTCGCACCGGTTTGATGGTGGGTTCTGCTCTGGTTTGCAGAGAACTGGTGCGTGGGGGTGGTGGGGGTTTCTTCCTTTTTAAGATTTCCCTCGTGGCGGTGGTTTATTGCAGCTCTCGCACCCCAGAAAACCAGAAGAAATGGGGAGAAAAGAATGAAGTGGCAAAAAAGTCCTCTCAAAACTACTAGTTTCAGAGAATCCCAGGATGGTTTGGGTGGAAAGGGACCACAAAGCGCCCCTAATGCCTTCCCCTGCTGTGGGCGGGGACACCTTCCACTAGACCAGGTTGCTCCAAGCCTCATCCAGCCTGGCCTTGGACACTTCCAGGGATGGGGCATCCACAGCTTCTCTGGGAACCTGTCCCAGTGCTCACACCCTCTGCGGGAAGAATTCCTTCCTCATGTCCCATCTCCATCTCCCTCTTTCCATTTAAACCCGTCACCCCTTGTCCTGTCACTCCCTGCCCTTGGGAAAAGCCCCCCCAGCTTTCTTGTAGCCCCCCAGGCACTGGAAGGGGCTCTGAGGTCTCCCCGGAGCTTCCCTTCTCCAGGCTGAACCCCCCAACTCTTTCGTTTGATGAAGACAACCCGTGAAGGATTTAATTTTGTGGGATGGTCAGAAGGCAGTCCCAGAAGGATTTTCCACTGTACAACACCATTACAGGGTTGAATTAACCACAGTGGGTTCAAGTTTGTGCCGAAAAGCCCGCGACGACCTCGGGCTGCGCTCGGGGGCTGCAGCGGTTCTTCCCGTGCGGAGGAAAAAAAAAGCCGTGTCTTTCCCTGCAGCTCTCATCCCCTCTCTGTTGGCACTGACTTTTCCGATCACTCCCCTTTTCCCAGGTCCACAGCAAAGACAAAAAATACGTCTGCAAAGTGTGCAACCGCGTGTTCATGTCTGCGGCCAGCGTGGGGATTAAGCACGGCTCTCGGCGCCACGGGGTTTGTGCCGACTGCTCCGGTCGAGGCATCGCTGGTCACCTGGACCACAACGGAGGAGAAGGGTCTCCGGACGAGTGCTACCCTGGGGAAGGCCAGTACATGGAAGACCCAGACGACATCAAGGTGGAAGGAGACGAGGAGATGGGAGAGGACGACGACATCAAGTGGAAGGACGACGTGGGGATGTCACAGGATGACGTGATTTTAGATGACGACAAAGATGTCGACTCTCCGCAGGAGCAGGACAACTCTGGGGAGAACGACAAGGATTTTACCTGGATTTCTTAGGGATTTTGGGGTGGTTTTTTTTGTTTCACTCTGTTGTTTGTAGGGGGAGGGAGGGTGGGGGAGGAAGGAATACGTTGGAAAAAAACTAAGTAGCCTTGTTGTCGTCCATGTGTGCAAAATAACTCTCGTGTTTTCTAAACAAGTCCTTCTCTGTTCCACTCCGGTTCTGTCTTAGCATCGTCGCTCCAGCGACGCGACTGACTTCGCCTTCCCCCTCTCCCCTTCTCCGACAGCCGCGCCGGCCCGGTTGCATGCGAGTGACGTCGACTTTCCGCGCTGGGGAGGCTGGGGGGAAGCATGAGTCCTCCCACCCTTCCCAACCCAGCTCTGGGGAGGTTTTTTCGTGTCTGAAGCAGGTTGGGTTTTTTTTTCGTTGGTGGTGGTTGGTGTTTTTTAAAACACTTTGTGCTAAAATCCCGGCCGCGGTGGAATTGCAAGCTCACGCCGTGAAAGCGAGTTGGTGTTTGGGCTTCCCTGGATGACACGGGCCTTTTGCAGAGTCATTTAGAGAGAGTTGTTCTTATTTTTTATGGAGCCAAATAGAGCAACAGGCAAGTCAGGTTACAGCCTTATCTTTTCGTAGATTCTTTGCTTCCAAAAGAACCACCAACCAAGATGATGACGTTTCTTGAACCTACTGGCGTCTTACCCACGTCCCGTCTTCCAGCCCTGGTTACCTGCGCTCGCCGACACGCGCGTTGGTGCTTCCCGAAGCGCCCATTGCTCTGAAGGACACAGGTAATTCTCTACCTGGCATTCTACACCGCGAATAGCTCCGCTCTTCTCCCTTTGCTCAGCTGCCTTTTACGTAAATATATGCAAACCCTCGCGAAAACCTTGAGCAGAGCGCAGGATGAACCGGGAAACGCGAGGAGCCGAGGTGAGGAGACCCCAGCCGGGTGGAAATCTCGCTGCTCCCGTCCCCTGCGCTTCGGTGGGGCCAGGATTTCACCCGGCTACCGCGTTCTTCCTTGCCAGTCCGAAAATTGTCGTTCCTCATGGGCAGGTGTGACACCTGCTTAATTCCTGATGAAAACCTTCAGCTTTAGCTGCACTGGTTCCGTGTGAATTTTCAAATAAACCTTTATTTTTTTTAAATACGAGCCAGGTTTCTCAGCCAGCAACTCCAAACAGACTCTGTGGGGCTGCTCCAGGTAGTCGCGTTCTCCTTGTTCGTATTGGCCACTGTTGCCTTCTTCCAGCTACACTAAGTGACAACAGCAACAAAAGTGCATCCGAAGTGTCTTGTTCCTGAGAAGCAGCTTGTTTTACCCTTCACCTCTTTGCTGCTGGTGCTTTTTTACATTTAAAAAAACAACCCCAAAAGCCGAAGACCTCACTCTTCCCTTGCCGTGGGGCGCTTTGATACGGTGTCTGTGACGGCGGTGTCGTGAAACCTGCCACGGAAGACAACCCGCTCCCGGAAAGCCAAATGCCTAAAGGTGCTATTCTCCTCCCGGGGCGGGAGAGGCCGTCCCTGCGGGGTGCAGACCCTCCGTGCAGGGCAGGTGGTCCTCAGCGACAAGCGTCGCTCCACCCAGCAGAGGGGAGAGAAAGTACGGTGCCCAGCAGACCCCAGAACAGCGAAGAATCCCGAAGGATTTAAGCCGCGCGGCACCAGGCGTTGGTGGAGGGCGGTGGGAGCCTTCACTCAGGCACCTGCAGTAGCTGGTTCTTTGGTCGTTCCCGATTTAAGTCACATCCTGAGTTTCTGGTGTTCGATTCCCTTCCCGTCCCCTGGCTGTGTGTGCTGGCTCCGGCCCCGGGAGCCTCCGGCAGCTCCCGGCCTCCTGGGCTGTCGACCCGGGTGCATGGCAGGGATTTGGAAACACGGGGCTTTTCCCAAAATCCTCCGTTCGGCTCGGTGAGGCTCTGCTGATCCCGAGGATGGAAAAGCCAAGTGGGACTTGTTGCTTTTAGCCCGTGAGAGCGGATAACCCTCTTGAAACATTAAAGAACAGGGCGGCAGGGGCCCGTAGAAACGCCTTCGTTGAATTGTTGAACCCCAATTCTGCATTTTCTCTCCCTGCAAAGCTCTCCTGCCCCACGGGAACAGATATAAACCCCAAATCTTACGGCTGGACCCTCATAGGCTTTGTTTTCCAGCAGCTGGGGGGGTCCCAGGGCGAGGTCGCCGTTTCGTTACCCCGATTTCTGCCTCGCGGAGCGCGGGCTCTGTATTTATTGTCGTTTATCCTGTAAATATGGGGGCGGGGAGGGGGGG
>NW_010230719.1:6547-6770 GCF_000690775.1 Eurypyga helias
CTACGGTAGCTCGAGTAACCTCTGGCGTCTCGTCTTTGTATTCCCGTCAGGGCTTTGTATCCTACACCGAGGTTCCCTTTTTTAATTTTTTCTAAATATATCGACGTGGTGTATATGTGTAAATACAGATCTGTTCCGGAGGCGCTGGTCTGAGTCGCCCCCCGACGCGTTTGTTTTGAAGTGCTCGGTCAGACTTGTCAACGTTCCTCCCTGGATTCCCTCC
>NW_010230719.1:6938-7159 GCF_000690775.1 Eurypyga helias
GCGCGAGGTCCTGTCGGTTGGTCGCTTCCAAAAAAACGCTGTTTAAAAAGCATAAATTCCCCAATTCCGTCTGTTTTTCCGGTGACCCCGCAGCGTTGCGCTGGAGGGGCTGCGTGGAGGCGAGGGGGGGTCGTCTGGTGAGGGTTTGCAGCGGGGCTGTCCTTTTCCCTCTTCCTTTCCCTCGAAACCCAGCGCTTTTGGCCCGCGAGCGGAGCACGTTT
>NW_010230720.1:0-363 GCF_000690775.1 Eurypyga helias
GACCCCGACGCGTTCCCGCGTGGAGCCTCCCGCAGAGAGACAAAACGAGATCTGGGGGAGTTTATCCCTTCGGGGAGGCATTCGCCAGCCTCCCTGGGTCTGATAACGCACAGTCACGCTGGGGGTGGCAGCTTTCCCTGGGGAGAGATGGCTGCTGGCCCCTGGCACTACAGGGCCCCGCGGGGAGCCAGTCCACGCGGGTCCCTGGGCGATGCTGGGAGAGGTGCCCAGCTCCGGGTGGCTTCAGCCCCCCGGCGAGGCGGGAGCAGCCCGAGGAGGAGAGAGGGACTCCGGGTCGAACGGATGCTGAGGGTGCTGAGCCGGTGGGTTCGTCGGGGCCGGGGAGACGCCGTGTCGGTGCTT
>NW_010230721.1:0-3531 GCF_000690775.1 Eurypyga helias
GCCCTCGGGCCCGGCCCGACCCGGCCGTGGGGGGTGGGGGCAGAGGGCTCGGGGACCCTGAGCTAGGTCTGGAGCCACCGTCACCTCGCTGGTGTCTGCAAACAGCAGCTGGTCAGCTGGGGGAGGGCTCATTATGTCGGGGACACACACACCAGTTCTCTGGTCCCGCGGAGCGGCTCTGCCCTCCCCGAGTTCTTCGTTCAGAGTGACACTTCAGGGCTGGTGCTGGCATGACATGAAAGGGTGATGTTGGGGAAGGGGCAAATAACCATTTTCCTTGGTAAAAATACTTCGGTGTCTGCCACTCTGCCGACCTGCCCTCAGGTTAACTTGCCCTGAGGCGGGAAGTCAGAGGCCCAGGGCCTGGCCCGAGTCCGCGGGGCAGTCAGAAACACCCATGTTAAGTGGAGTTTTTTCTGGTGACAAGCATCAATCCTGCCCGAGGCGTTAAGGCGCCCTTGTGCACGGGGCGACGGGCTGCGTGATGTCCAGCCCCGGAACAAGCTCTAGAAAGGACACCACCAGCCTGACGGTTTGTTTGCTTCCCTGCAGCGCTGCACCTGTCCCTGGTCTTTTCCCAAGAGCATGGCTTACTCGTCTTTATCCACAGATCCCTCAGCATCGAGGAGGTACGTTGGTAAACTCTGTTTTTTAAAGAAATGCTGAGAAAGTGCTATATGAACAGTATGTCATATTATACCCGTTAAAACTTTTTTTAAAAAACTTTTCAGTTTCGAGATTGCAGGGAAGAAGCGTTGAAGTTCCTTTGTGTCTTCATGGAAAAAATTGGTGACAAAGTTCATCCTTATGCCTGCAGTATTAAGGTGGGTAAAGGAAAATTAGTTCCTGAAGGTCTTAGCCAAATGGTTGAAACAATTCTGAAGAGTCTTGTAGCATAACAGGTTCATAAATATCCTTCACCCCAGTCTGCCTTAACCCGTCTCTAGTGTTCTTGTTAGACCTGAAATAACTTGACTGACAGAGTGATACACAGAGTGTAATTTATACAACATGGAGGTGTAGAATTGTTTCTTCAGCTGTAAACTTAATAAAATTAACTTATCTTTATAGAATGTAATAGGTGTTGATTTTGAAAATAAGTTACTGGTATTGAAAATAATTTATTAATTTTAACTTCTAATTTATACAGACTAAATTAATAGTTTAGTGTAATATTTAAAATATTTTTATAGGCGATGGTTAATTTTAAATACTGATTTTTTAAAAAATTCTCCTGCAAAGTTGTTACTTTTGCCACATATACAGAAATTGGTAGAAACTACAATACCTCTAAAACTGAGGTTCCTTGAGTTTGTGTTGCTTAACAATAACTGCTTTGCATAGCAATACTTGACTGCACCACTGCACTTTTGGGTCTCAATTTAGTATCTGTGTATTGTAAGGAATGATAATACAGAGGCAGAAAATTTGCTATGAATGCCTTTTAATCAAGAAACTGCGCTTCCTTTGCTTGACCTGGGATTTGTTACTGTGTCAGACAGTGCTGCAGTGTTGTCAGTGAAGCTGCTTTCAAGACTGAATATTTTTATTGTTTTAATCTTTTTTTAAAAACCTTAAACTTGTTAGGGATAGATACTTTAAAGAGACAGATAAGTGCATTGTTACCTTTGAATTCCCTTCTCTACTGAATGAGTATTATAATCTTAATTTTCTTTTTTCACTAGCAAACTTGTATTAGCGTTTATACAAAAGAAAGAGCAGCAAGATGTAAAATCCCAGCTCTGGAACTTCTGATTAAGGTAAATCTCTCTTGTTTCTAGAAAAAGTAGAAAATCTGTTGTATTACTGTAGTTATGCTATATCATGCAGAAAACCTGTAGTCTGCAGTTGCAAGAGAATAGTGATACTATAATATTTAAGTATTAGTAGGAAATATGTGTTAACAACAGATTGTGTTCAATATTTCTCTAGTAGATTGCTTAGATGTGAGCGTGTCATTAATTCATCTGCTAGAGCAAGGCACAATTGTTTTGGGAGCAGTTGCAGATCTTCTCTCTCTGTTTATTATGGTTCCCTAAGGAGAAATTTTGCAGATCAGTTGTATTCTTAAAAGATTATTTATTAAAATACAATATTATAGTATACTATATTAGACATAGTGTCTGAAAGGTGTGGAGGAGGAGAAGAGCTTTTTTTTTTCCCGAAGTTTTATTACTGTGTGAGACAGTAATTGCATATTGTGCTTCCTTAGAATGCATTAGACTTTTGTTTTGCAAATACTTTTGCACGTAGTTGATTTTCTCTGTGAGAAACAAAACTCCCTTCTGGGTTAAACTGAGTCAGTTTTTCCATGGATTGGATTTACTTTGTAGCAGCAAGGAGAGGAATACAATATGAAAAAGGCTACTGCAGGCCTGCTAAGCCTGTGCTCTTCTGGGGTTTTTATTTATGTAAAAATTACACTGTGTATGATTTTCATGTAGATGATCTGCGTGTAATGTGTATAATGTAAATTAGAAATAAATTTCATATTTATACATATATAGGAAGGTAGTTTGTTGTTAAAGTAGATTTCAGGCCAACCCTCTTTTCTGGATTGGTCACCCTAAATCCCTTTCACTGAATAGTATGCTTAAGTTGAAGCTACAGGTATGAACTGTGTTTTTATTTAGACCAGGTAGGATTGTGGTAGTGATATGAATGATTTTCCTAAATATTTTTTTTTTAAAAACTATCTTAGTTACTCCAAAGTTTACGATGTTCCTGTCTGATGGAAGAAATGAAAGTTGGGGAGATATTTAATAAATTTTATGGGGAACTCGCCACAAAAAGTAAAGTTCCTGATACAGGTAGGCTTATTTTTTCTGTCGATTTCCTTTGGTTTATTTACACTCAGTTTTTGTTGGATTATATAACATGGAAATGTGTAATTGTTATTCCCATAGCAAGTGTTTAAAAAAAGTTGCTGTTATGTGTTAGAGCTAATAAAATTTGTTTGGGTCTTCTGATCATCATCATGTAGTTAGCTGCTGTTTAGCAGAATTGTTTACCTGTATGAGCCAGCTCGTGGGAATAATATAGTTGCATTCAGTGGTGGCAGTTCATTCTGAATTTAAGCATAGGTCAGGTTTAGGATTCCTAACATGAAAGAGTATTTGCATGTCTAATCTGTTATTATTGGACCCTGAATGCATAAATTCCTGAAAGGATTTCCACCTTTCTTGTTGTTAACCAACTTAAATTGCTAGGCTTCTGGATTATTTTTTTTTTTCCAGGTTCAGTGCTAACCTGGTACAGCTAAACCTTTGAAGTTACATATATACCTGGTTTGTAACCATACACACACATACCCTATAACTTTGAGCCTTAAAAGTAGTCCTGGTCCCCCAGTGGGTGTTCTTACCAAAAGCAGTGGCTCCCTGTGCCTGGCAAAGTTCATCTAAACCCCAGCTTGGATGCTGAAGCTCTTTGTAACTTTATTCCAACCCCTGCCAGTTTTGTCCTCAGAGCTGCAGTTTTAGTGTGATTGTTCCTGCATTGGTGTCGTGATTTAACCCCAGCTAGCCAAAT
>NW_010230722.1:0-8868 GCF_000690775.1 Eurypyga helias
GAAAGCCGGGAGCACCGGGGAAAAGGGGGTGCAGGGGAAGCGGGAGAGATGCCTAAGCCAACCACACAAGCTGTTAGAAGAGTTACTGCGTTTCGTCTCCGCTCCGAGTGCCAGCGACACCCTGACGCGACGCGGCAGCAGAAGCAGGCGGCTGTAGGGGAGCGCCACGAGACAGACAGCCAGGACTGCCCAGTCCGCAGATGCCACCTCCTACAACGCAGCTTCCCCTGACTAGACAACAGAAACGATAAACGATGGAAACGTCACACCTTGGAAGGTTGGGGAAAGAGGTGCCCAGAGCAGGCTGCTTAGTATCTGACCAAAATAAGAAAAATCTGTAAGAAACTGAAGCTCTTGTTGAGCCTTCATCACAGAGGAAGGGGCTCCCGACACACTGATTCTAAGTAAACCTTGCCATAAACTGTTCTCTGTTCATTGAAATTATACCTGGGATTTCATGCTCTTTTTTTTTTTTTAAAATCTGTATTTTTAAACAAATAAATACGAAGCATAAATTCAACCATTTCTGCCAGCCTCTTCCCTTCACCATCGGTCACTGGCAGCTCTGCTCACAGGACTGAAACGCGGACCAGAAACTGGCAGTACAATTCCTGCCAACGCAGGTCACGGACTGATCTCCCTCCCCCCCACATCCTCACATCACTCCCCTGAAAGAGGAGCTGTGCCAAACACCTTGCTCTGGACCAGTGCAGCATCAGCCACAGGTGTTGGCCCTACACTAAGGGCTACGAATTCCCGCCTGGGGGCACAGGGAAAGCTGGAGAGCCCCGCTATGCCAAAAGGGCATCCAAACCCGCCGGTGGTGCCGAGCTCCTTCCCGGTACGGGGGTCTTCGTTTCGTACCCCGAAGCCGTCGAGGCAGGTATCGCAGCAGAGGTTCTGTGCTGCAGCCTGGTTTTTGCTGTACAAGTTACCCTTCAGGTCGCGGTACAGAGACGGGAGACTACAAGGGCAGTTTTCCAGGTTTAAGGTGGGGTGTGCCCACTCCTTCCCTCTCCGTGCCAACTGCCAGCAGCTGAAGCTCATGCACTGGTCACACCTCCCTCGAGGGGTACCTCTCCGGCTTGGGGAAGGCGGAGTGTCATGGCTACAGGGGCATCCTGTTGCCTTCAATGCTGAACTTGATGGCTCGATGCACTTTGCCGAGTCGTTTCTGTTCAGCAAATCGTCTCTTGTGTTTTTCCAAGCGACTAATACCTCTCTTAATAGTCCCGGGCTAGAAACAACATCTCAATTAATGCACACAAGGAGAGAGAACAGCAGAAAGCACAGAAATCATTACTTCTTCCACTGAACGTGCTCCACCACGTACTTCGCTTTTAAACTCAGCGGCCCAGGGCAGATGGGCGAACCCCATAAAGCAGGGCCAAGGCCTCTACGGAACCTCTGGGTGCTTACCACAACCTCAGTTTTCCCAAACCGGAGTATTATCGGAAGAACATGATACAAAAACTGGGAAAGGCAAGAAGTTATCAGCGACACACTTACTGAATTGTGGTTTTAGTTCAAAATGCTCTAAAGTAAGAGGCCTGTCGACAGATTCTCACCCTAGAGGGAAACTCCAGAACAGTCAACATGACCGTCTTTTTCGTTAGCGAAGCAACGCTACCCGAGTGAAAGTATCCGATGGGCCATCTGCAGCCCCCACTGTCTACTCGGACTAGAAGAGGCGCTTACGAGAGCTGCCGTACCGTACCCAGGGCACTGAGGGACGGATTCCCAGGCTCACAGAGACAGACCGGGTGCAGCACCGACAGGAGAGGCTAAGCTATCCCCGCGCTGCGGCGCTTACCCTGGAGGACTCCATCTCCACGTTCCACTTGGGCCTGACCACATAGTCCTTGTTGGAGGGCATTGGCACCCTTGCACGGGCACAGAACCCGGGGTCTCCGGGTCTAAGAGCCCTGCGGGAAAGAAGACATGGCTGTCAGAGACCAATCTTACCCAGAAAGAAGTACAAGCAGCGTTCTACCTCTGAAACACACTGCGTAATCACCGTCCCCAAAACCTCAAATTGCGTAGCTAGTACCATTTAAAGACATTTTTATAATCCATTTGTTTAAAAAAATCCAACTTACTTTTCCTCTCCAGTTAACACTTTCTCCAGGTCCCTGCGGGGAGTCTGACCCCCAGAGCTGCAAGAAAAAGAAGATTTTATGGGCATCTACACACAGAGAAAGCCAGTGATTTGAAAAGCCAGTCACGTGTGGTAGAAGAAAAGAGGCCATAACTTACTATCCTTTTATTTCCCGTCGTATCTACACACCACTAGTGGTTCTTGATGGAGTCCTAGAAAGTGGGATTTCACGTTCCTACCTGCTCAGTCTCCTTCGCTGAGGCATCTGTTCCAAATCTCTCTGTTCCCTCTCTTCTCTTGTCATGCCTTTGTAGTTTGAGGTAAGGCCAAAGATGGGTCGAGACCATTCATCTGTTAAAAAAAGGGTTAATGAATGCTGGGCCTCTGCAGTTTGTCTCCAAAGCATTCTGGTGACCAAACAGCCTTCAACACTGACGGCAAGGATTTATGCTTCCTTTTAACCAAACAAGTGATTTTTGAGCTCTTAATATTTCAGGGAAATCCAGCCCTGTGGGCAGTAAGAAAGCTTTCATCCACCAAGTCTCCTGCTGCCTGCTCTTTCAGAACCTCTCCCAGCCCTTAGAATGCTGAAGTGTCAGAACCAGGACGCAGCGAGTGGCATTTCAGAAACATGCAACGTCTTTCCTAAAGAACATAAATTTAGGATCAGTTTGCAGTAACTCGGGGTGGGATGCACAACACCTGGACTACAGCTGAAGTAAGCGTTCACTGATCCAAGACCTCTCCCAAGCCCATGGACTGATCTTCTGGCAGCGCCTTCCTGCCTTTGTGGCATACACACAAGGGCTGGACAACTAGCCCAGAGAGACTCTGCCCCAGGGAACGCCGTCCTCTGGGTCAGACCAGGAACGAGACACAGGAAAAGGCGCGTGCAGGGGTGAACCTAACAGTGACTGTTAAGAGCTCCACAGACAAGGCGATGAAACAGCAGCGAGGTTCCCTCGCCGCAGCACTAGTTCTGCTACCGCCGACAGACAAACACGCGACAGACTGATGAAGCGATGCGTGAAATCTCACTGAGGTCAGGCAAGGGGGGGTTTACATACTGATGAGCTTCCCTGCCATATCCTTGTTAGGCCTCGACTCTTTGGGGTGCTTGTAGAGGTACATCACGGCGCGTCCGATGCCACTGTGCTTCAGGGTCTCCTGGCTGACGCTGGGCAGCTGCAGGACAAACAGAAACAGCGTCCGGACATCACTGGCACCGTTGAACTCCGCAAAAACGGCAAACCTCCCCCTTCACAATAAACCTCAAAAGAATCTGTATTTTCTAAACTGTCCCACTGGGAATTGGTCAGATTGGTCAAAGTATCAAACACCAAAACCTACAAATTTGCCTTAATGTTCTTGGGCTTTTCTACACAGAATTAAGTAAGTTTCCACAACTATTTACTCCAAATGCTCTTCTACTCCTGTGACCCAAGAACCGAGTTACTGCCTCCAAAGCATGCGTTTTGTAAGGATAAAAACCGAGGTGGCAAAAGCATCCAAGCAATCAGCTTGGCTACAAACCCCACAAGTCCCACAGAGTAGGACGGGCTTTCTCGTGCACTCCACTAGGCTGGGCAAGAGAGGGGACCACGAGAACCTCAGGGACACAGCACTAACCTGAAACAGGCAGGGGCCAAATCACCTACACTCACACTAAACTCTTGCAAATTCTTAGCATGGGGAAACAGTTCTCAAGTTTCAGCACAAGAAAACCAGATAGTGGTGCTGCAAGAACAATTTCGCTCTTATTTCATTAATACTTTATGAACGCAGCAAAGAAACTGAAGTGGCAAATCACAATGCATGAGCTGCTGAGAAGGAGGGAAAGTGAGAGAAACTAAGCAGTTTAGATTTACCGAGAATCTAGAAATGCCACAGCACGCAACTGCCTGCGAGAGGGTCGAGAACTTTGTGTCTGTAGTTCACCTGAGGCTCTCAGAAATGTCTTCTGGCCCGCTGCTAGCAGAGCTATTTGCTTTGCTGCGAACATGGGCAAGCTTTCCTAACAACTGTCAAGTGCCTGAAGGTCCCAAACCAGATTTTCCTCAGCTAGACAGCACATCTACAACATCAAACCCCTTAAAATGATGCAGCTTTTAAACAAAACATGGATTTTGCAGTTTGCTTCCTCGTGTGTTTCACTGTCGGTCCATCGGTGGCTGCTGCAGCACATTTCCCTAGAGCACGTGATTGTGAAACTGGAGAGGCCATGAATCAACCCCCGTTAAGAGTCAGTTTCAAACCTCTTGCAGGATCTTCAGAAGCTCCTCTCGTATCTTTAGTGCTGGCAGACTTCGGTCTGGAAGAGGAGAAAGCCACTCTTTGATGGCAGACATAACACCACTGTCGATGAAAGTTTCTTTGAGGTCCTGCCTAGAAAGTTTAAAGCAAAGAGAAGCCACAATGTCATGTAATATATCACAGTCCTAAGACGTGATGTTCCTTGAGCACAGTAGTGTGTTTGAGTTCATTTCGTGTTAAATTAACAGGTAAAATTACATAGAATTTTAGGTTTTTGAGGCCACCTGGCTCCAGCATTCACTTGGAAGGAAAAAACACTTGTTCACTGCAAACCAAGAACAACCCTAGTGTCACTACTAATGAATTCCACCAAATTCCCAATGCTCCCCAAGATGGTCATGAACTGGGAGAATGACAACTCACTTTTTAAGATGCATAACTACAGTTGGTAGCAAAGTTAATTTCTTCAGTGCTGGTTTCTTCTGCGTGTTCAGCTGTCGATCCTCCTGCAGGGAGTTAAAGAATCAGTGTAGTTAACCAACAGGAGGAATCAGCAATTCTCATCCCTGACAACGTTTACAGGAAGTTTAGTCCATCCAAGAGGAAGTGCAACTTCGGCAGGATTACACTGTCTGTACCCTGCACCATCTCCTACAGCCCCAAAACACATTATATGACAACTTGTCTTAAATAAGGGTCTCCATCATAGTCAACATTTTCCCTAAAAGCACCACATTAGGATATTCCCCTAAAACTACTTTTTTTTTTCCTATTTCATGGTTTAGGTTGTTTGCAATAAACCGGAGGTCTGCAGAGTCCCCCACCCTAGCTACACACAGATAACCTAGGAACTTTGTTAGTAAAAACTCACCCGAACAACAGAAAAATAACTAACCAAAGCAATGGGAAGTGAGAAAAGGCACATTCACTTCACCTAAGAAACTTAGGAACTGGACAACCTGGAGGTTTAGGATGAAGCATGGTGCAAGCACCGAGCACAGAAATGGGCATCACGTGCTGAAACAAAGCCTGGGTTTCCAAGTGACTATCACGCAAGGCCCTAACGTCACCATCTGCTCAGTACCTGGGCTCACATGTCAAAGAGACCCACTACAATCAACAGATTTATGTCCTGCTCTGTCTGGTCCTTCCCACTCAGCTCTGAAGGCTTCTTCTGCACAACGGTTTTTTATTGCAAGGGAGGAGATTCTTCCCATGTCCTTCCCCTCTTCATGGCCCAGAATGGCTTGACAGGCACATGCTAGAGAATAAAGACACCACAATACTGGAGCTCAGCTCTTCCTCCTCCCCAGCATTTCAAACTTCAGGGCTTCATTTCAAACATCTGGACATCATCTCATGCAAGAAAGAGACGGCCTTGTCAAGACCAAGAAGGTCTCATTTGCCTCCCAGATGGCTAGCTCACTCTCCCCTTCCTCCCCAAACACATAATCCTTATCTTGCTCTCAGGAAAACTCTTCTGCTGTTTTTTCTAAGGTTCCTCTTTCTGAAGTTCTGTGTATTGCCCCCATTTGGTTTTAATGAGTTTCACAGTGCTGTTCGTTGATTACTACTCCAACAAATCTACAACCGCCACAGAAGACACCTGACAAAAGGCAAGACCCCAGCAAACCTTCCACAGTAACATATTAAACATCACTCCCTGAAAAAGGCAGTCTGCCACGGCAGGATTTCCCATAATGCTGTCACTCTGCCACCACTTACCACAGCCCTGTCATTCCAACCGTTTAGAAGAGGGTTTCTCCCAGGACCAAACACCAAAGTACTACATATGCCACTAAATGTACAACGAAATGAAAATACAGTCCCTTTCTCAGCATTTGACACACTCATTCAGGTGGTTTGTAGAACACGTTTGCATCCCTTTATACAGGGCAATTGATCTCACCTGATCAAAGTTTAGCAAATTAACTAATTTTAATATTTCAAATTAATAAATGTTTTCTCCAATTTTCATGGAAGATTTTCTTTTACTTCAAAACAGCAAACTAACATTTACACAGTAATTCAGATGCTGGAAGCTTTCTGTAGCATACAGATTACTCCTCCTGAGTATCAGCCAAGTTTCTATATTTTACTGATGATAGGATTTTCCCACAGAATGGAATAAGGTGCCTCTGGAGCCTAGAAAACTCACCTCCGCAGCTTCGTTCATCTTCACAATCATAGCACTGACCACATCATCTGCATCACTAATAAACGTGCCACCATCGCGGTTTCGTCTACGCTTGCCACTCATGCTCTTCTTCCGTTGCAGCATCATGTCAAAATCTGACATGAAGTCCATACTGAAATGCAAGAAGAGAGTTTGCTGATGGTCAGAAGGTTGATCTTATTTGTGGGCAGTAATTCTGTATTTCTGCAGCATAACCTTTCAAACATTCCCCGGTAAACCTACAAGCATTATGCGCCGGTGTCCCTGTAGGGTAATCAGTTACCCTCAGGATACAAACTGCCACACTGGCAAAGGGTTCAGCGGCTCCGAGATGCCCTCAGAAGTCTGCAAGACCTCGCTGACACAGATGACACGCACACATGTAACATCCTGGGTTCAAAATGCGCTAAAGCTGTCACTGAAGCTGACAAAAGTTTACCTTTCCTGTGCCTGCACTGCTCCGATCCTATGGAAGCAGGCACAGAAAACAGACATGCCGATGTCTCTGGGGGAGCCCTTCCACTGAAGCCCTGCACATGCTACGAACAAAAGGGTACGTAACATGCTGACTTACTGCTTCCCTCTTTTGATGTTATCATCCGAGTCCGATTCATCTGCTGTCTCCTTCATGTCTGCATCACCTTTCTCTTCCTCCAAGTCTTCTTGGTTAAAACCCTGAGGGGTAAAGACAGTGCAAGTCAGTGTATGGACTAAGACCAGTACGTCTGCAGAGGACCTAGAAAGCACCCCAGGCTTCCTAATGCCACCTGTGACTTTCACACCAGTAACTCTCCCAGCAGAAGAGCTGTAAACATTATTTAACCCAAAGACTACCTCAGTGAGTCCCAACAGGTATAACCCTTCCCTCCAGATACAGCAAAACCTTGAACATGAATTCAAACCCAAAGAGGCATCCCGGAATACCTCTCCTTGAAGATTAGACCTAGCAATTGAACAAAAGACATTCACAGTAACACTTACTGTAAATTCCTCTTCTTCCTCATCACCAGATTCGCCAAATATATCTGCAATCAGGTTCCTGTCAAGGTACAGCAACATTTATCTATTTAGACAGCAACAGCGAGAAGCGCATTTTCTACAAAATTCCTAACGACTGTGTAGAGATCCACCCTTCCTTTTGCCACCTATGCCTGACCTTCCCCTTCACACCACCACTGAAGGTGGACTGTTATTCCCTGCCTGGGATTCATCCAGTCACCATCGGTCTCACTATCTGCAACCCCGAAGGAATTCACATTCCCAAAAGCACTTACTCTTGTTCATTTCCAGATTCACTGTCACTGCCAAACAGATCCTTCTCCTCTTTTTTCTTCCCAGCATTCTCTTTCCTTTCTTCTTCTTCTTCACTATCTGACACAATACTTTTCTTCCTTTTGTCAGACTTCTCTGAAGCAGCATCACTGTCAGATTCCTCGACATCGGAAAGGATTCGTACTTTTTTTGCAGCTGCCAACAGAAAGGAGCATTACTCCAGGTCCTAGTAACAGAGGTGACAACTGGCACTCTCAGCAAACTGTTCTCTCTAATTTGATCTGGACAAGAAAGAAGCTGACTATCCTTCCTACATGAAATCACTGCCATTTCTTAAACCTATTTATTCAACCAGTAACTGAAGTTTCCATACACCACATTTATCCATAAAAACTTGCAGTTTCAAAACGGACTCTCACCCCTAGTATATGAAAAACACAGGGGAAAAATTTACTAGAGGAAAAAAACCCAACAAACTAGAGAAATTATAAAAGAGGAACAATCAACACCACAACAGACGCCAGTATAAAGCAAGATCACCAGAGCCTTCTCTTCTACTTCCACCACACCTGCCTGTAGCTATTAGACATACATTCACACAGAAATGCAGTTAGAACAATAGCCTCCACACATGCAGTAGTGCTCTAAAACCAAATTTGCTTTATGGTTTCATATTTATCCAAGATGCTTCCTTCACACAAAAACAGTAACCACTTTACTGCTTGTCATATCACATGTACTTTCACACTGTAGTTCCTTACGTGTTTTCTCACTGTCATCCTCACTGTCAGAAAGGATAGCTGTTTTCCTCTTCACTGTTTTCTCTTCCTCTTTCTCTTCTTCATCACTGTCTGATATTTTTCGTCTCTTAGGACCTTCCTCTTCACTGTCAGAGCCCTCAAATCCTTCCCTTACACGTTTATTATTTGAATGATGAGAATCATTCTGCATTTCCTCCTTCCTGTCCTCCCCATCGCTATCCTCAGACTCCATTTCTTGTTTGTGTCTGGACACATCCTCGCTCTCCGAGTCGCTGGCTGGCCGCTTTTGGGGGTCCCCCCCTTCCCCA
>NW_010230722.1:9179-15910 GCF_000690775.1 Eurypyga helias
ACTCGTGTGGTGGCTGCTTGGGGAGCGCCTCGCTCTCCGAGTCACTGGCTGGCTGCTTGTGTGATTCCTCATTTTCAAAGTCACTACTGTGATCCCTGTGAGGTTCTCCATTTTCAGAGTCACTTGCTCGATGATTTAAGGCATCTTCGTTTTCAGAGTCACTTAAATGCCGATTTGGATGGTCCTCAGTATCAGAATCACTGTCTTTCCCTCCATGAACTGCTTCATTGTCTGAATCACTCGCATTGTGATTTGGAGGCTCCTCATTATCTGAGTCACTGTCTTTTTGCCTTTGGATATCTTCATTTTCAGAGTCTGTCATGTGAGGCTCTCCCATCTGCCCATCATCTTCTCCATCACTGTGTTCGTTCTGAAAGAGAAAAATAATCTCAGGCAACTAAGCAAAAAAAAAAAAAAAACCCCAAACAACAAACCCAAAACACCACTTAAATGGAAAACAAAAAAATGTTCTCAATTTTTGCTTGTCCTTCCTCCAGTTTGATTACCCAAGGTACTGCAAACTGAAATATTTTCTATACAGAAATAATTATTAGGCAGTTTGCACCAAAGGACTATCTAATACTTCCAATCAAGAAATATATGAAGAGATCAACGGAAGTCTGTTCACCATGCAGCTCAGTCATATTTTGGAAATGGCAAGAGAACTTAAGAAACACTGAAATTAACATGTTTAAGAAGGGTCCAGTTCCTAGAGGGTAAACGCTTAGTGCTTTCATTTTAAAAAGTCAGGCCTTTGGCTTGGTCCAAATCCCCAACAATAAGGCAAGAAACAGTATCTTGCACCTACCATTTTCTTTAGACTTCAAACAGATTTTTTTTGTATGAAATACGTTTCACTCAAACTGCACATGCATTATTTTGCAAGAGAAGCTCAAAAGAGCTTGTGTCCTTTCCTTCTTTGCCAAGGAAACTTACTTAAGAACATGTCAAGACCTTCCAAAAACCAGGAATAAAGTTTTGGCCAGACCCTTCACTGTTAGCAAGCTTTGTGCTTCAGCACACAGGAACGTAAGAACAAATTCAGCGCCTCCCTCCCTCATGCCGGCAGCTCCCATGCCTATCCACACACCTGAGAACCTGTGCATAAATACACCCAGCCTAAAATTTTAGAACTGAAACAAAGGACTGTGTCTTCTTCTACACGTCAAAAAATAATTCTGTTTTTGGAAAAACTTTTCACAAGCCATCTGCCAATACCACTGCTGACAACAGCTTGGTTTATTTTTCCTACACCCAGTTTCTACTCGGAAAAACAAATATCTCAATTCCATTTACCTGAGAAAACAAAATTGGACTCTTGAACACTCACTTCATTAACTCAGCGTGCCTCTCAGTCACTGTCACAACAGCCCTGTTTTCAGCTGAAAAGAACCATACTGTAAAACGAACTTCTTTTCAACATACTCAGCTCCACTCTTCAGCCAGGCCTTACTCAGGGCTGGTTTTGTCTCTCTCAGCTACAGACTCCCTCCACAGGCATATCTGCAAGCTGAGCATGTATTGTCCTAGCACATACTTTTAAGACCTTTATCTCCTGCAGCTTCCAAGTCTTTTTTGTCAGTAATTTAATTTCCTTGGAAAGACAGACTTTCTATTTTATTTTCTGCAGTCATTTTACTCCCACACTGAGAGTCATACACAATAATGCAGGTGCGTGTACCTATCCCGCACCCACAACAAACAATACTATTAATCTTTAAAATGTATGATTAGGAAGGAATTTTAAATAAAATCAAAAACTTCTAATTGCTTTTAGGAACTAACCCCTCCAAAATTATACGAACTGGTAAAAAACCCTGCTTGTCAGAATTTTGGACCTTCCGCATTTCTTTCCTGGGCTAGCCCTCGATAAAATAACAAATTCTGGATTACTGCAGAACCACTAACAGGAAGTTACTGCACAACAGAAAAAATGGGCCTATATAAAACACGTACTTCAAATCCAACTCCACTGTTTCCATGTTACTTAATGGCAGCTACGAAACAGCTGCTGTGACAACCTGAACGGGTGGGTTTCTCTCTACTGCCTGTCCCTGTCTCTAGTCTTCTGCGTCATGCTGGCGGTCTTATTCAGTATTCCTCATCTCTCCTTACAGGGGAGAACTGAAGACATGGTTCTCTTAAAACCCGAATTCGGAACTGTAAAGAATTAAGTAAGAAGATCAAGAAGTTACAGAACTGAGGATGCACAGCTCAGGAAAGGAAGATCATGCACATGCTCAACTGCTCTTTGTTACGGGATTTTCTGTACTTTTTTGCTTACAAAAAAATTGACTTGATTGCCCTCTCCTGTCCAGTATCTCCCACATACCAAACTAAAAATGTGTACGTTGCATCTCTTCTCTGACTGTATTATTTAAAATCAAAGAAAACTGCGGCTGCAAACAGAAGAGGAAACAGATTTTACAGCAGTGTTACAGGTCTACACTGAAACTGATGTTCGTAACAGAAATTCTTTACTCCTTTTTTGCCTACCATTTAGTTACTGATGGGTTGACCTGTGTTCCCTTGATTTCAGATGGCTAATGCCGCATGGACACTGGCAATCACGTCAGGGATTTTGCTAAACAAAACCAGGGAAAACAATACAAATACTCCTGTTTCAACTATTAGGCTCATCACCATCCAGACAATTTCTAGACTGCCAGTCTAGAAAGTCTTTTGGTGAACAAGTAAACAAAACTAAAAACCAATGGGAATCCATAATTATTCTTACCCACTCAATGTTTCTAAGGTCAAAAGTGTGGCTGCAGGTAATGCATCCACCCATTCAGAACAGATTACTGAATTACAAAGAACTCGCTATGCAAAATACTCAGTAAGAAGCCATGACAATTACACAGCAATTATACAGCAAGGTTACTGAAGCACTTAACAACATACCAAGTCTCTAACCTGTTACTGAAAAGGGACACTGAAGATGTCTGGGGAGGGACGGGAACACACATGCATCCTCATCAGCTCACACTGTGACTATACAGTGCTCTGCACCACAGAACCCCAGTGGTTACAGGCACTCTACGGTGATCCCACCACCTACATCACCTACAGAAGAATCACTTTGACAACACAGGTGCCCTTACGCAGAGCGGGCAGACAGGCACCGTCTACTCTAGTCCCGAGTCTGGCAGGCGCATCCGAGCTAACCCGAAAAGCACACAGTTGCATTACTCGAGTCAGTAAGCCCCGCAGAGAGCCGACACACGCTACCTGCTCCCTGAGACTCAGCGTTAAAGCGACTGCGCATCTTCTAGAGCCGAGCTGAGACAGAGCTGCCTCGCTCCGAGCCTACACGGAACAGACAGGCCCCCTCCACAGCCACCAGCGCAGCAGTCTTCTGAATACAACTAATACACCTGCAACGTTTGGAATACACTTGATATGAAGTGTGCATGCAGCTTTACAGCAAGATGACTGAACTCCACAGCACAATCTCCCATTCACCACCACCCCTTTTTTTTTTTTTTTTTTTTACTAGTTCGTCTCTAAAAGATGTTTTCCAAAAAATCAGTATGGAATTTTGGAGTTTTCTATTTTTCCTTCTCCAAATGTTTAATCAAAATAAAATATCAGACATGCTCAAAAACAAGTAGGTCTCAGGTAATAGCTACTGCATTTTTCTCTAATTCCTTTGCTTTCTTTTCTTCCTCCTCTTTATCTATAAATATTTTAATTGAGATGTCCTTAATTTTTTTAGCGGAAAGAATTCTATAACATGAGGCTTTAGTACAGTATAAAATAAAGAATACATCAAAATCAAATTTACAGTGTTATTGTTCACAAGAATTTCAGTTAGCAAGTAGTTTATTGGATCAACATGCAGGCACTTTTAAGAGATACAACTTTGATAATTTATCAAGTTCAACAAAATTGACCCATCCACTACAATCTCACGAATGACAGTTGCTAGACAAAGGCATAGGTAACCATCACAGGCAGATCAGTAAGTTTCTCTTGCTTTCGGGAATGTAAGATGTTTGTGTATGTTCGTTAACAGTCAGAGTCAAACCGTAACTTAATTGATGAAGGCAGCAACGACTTGGTGAAAGTGTAAGAACCTAAGTCATTAAAGAATTCCAGGTGAGCCGGACTTGTATGAACACTGTAAACGTGATTTCATATTCGTTACTGTACTAAAACTATGTGTTATCTAATTCTATTTGTCTAAAACAGAATCGGTAAGGACATCGAGGAGAACATTTATAGATAAAGTGGGATCGGGGGAAGGAAAGCCAGAAAAGAATTGTGGAAAAGAAAAACCCACATACCTGAGACCTACATAAGTAATTCCTCAGGATTCCCCTTTTCTTTAAAGTTAAGAACCTGAAAAAAAAGTTTGAAAGTTTAAAACTTCAGTTCTTCACATCTGAGTTCTAATTTAGAGACGAAATAGTAATTAAATAGACTTAACTGATTAGGCTGTCTCAAAGGTTTTATTACCTTTGAGTGTCATTCCTCCCACATACTCCTAAAGATGAAGGAAATAAGAGGGTAAGAAAATATTTAGAGTAAACAATATGATAAACCACTGAAAGCTACTCCTTTCAGAGACAGCTGCTCCACACCCCTGCATTTCAGCTGTATTTCGAATGTGATGTAGGGAAGAGTTCATAACAAACAAAAACACACCAGAGTTTACGATTTGAACCGAATCACATAAAGCACTAAGGCTTGAAGGTTCCCATGTGCTGCTGGACAGAAAGGTGGCTTGGCTCAGTTTGGTTTTTAATGGACTTTGAGGTGCTTTATCTACAGAGGAATATTCAACAGCCGTCACAGAACCAAGCCCTTAAAATAAAGCAGGCACGTGAAGAGGATCAGTTAACAATAATAACAGGTCCTAGTACTTTCTGGTTATTTAAATCTGAAAAAGATGAAGATGTGATAGTCAACTACCTGTACTTTAGGCCAGATTTCCAACTACTCTGCCACGTAAGTAAGTCTAAAGATCGCAAAGGAGTATAAAAGACTGAGAACAAATGACCAAGTTTTCATACATGGCAGAAGCAGCTTAATATTAGTGTAGCAGCAACATGAGTCACCATGCTCTCATCACCATATTTTTTCCAAAAACACACAAGCTCTAAATCCCTTTGAAAGATAGTAATTTCTCCCATGCTGATTGATAAACATTTGTCTCTCTCCCTGAAATCCTGACTGTCACCCTAAGAGATGCTGCCTTTCATCAAATCACTTTTTCCATTGTAAATATCAGCACCTTTTAAAAAAAATCCAAGTCTGCTTCACACTCTATTTCAAATACAGGGGAAGAACTTTAATTTCATAGAGATATAAAACCTTCATCTACTTTCTAAATCAAAGGGAAGTACGAATTCAATAAAGGGGTGGAGGAAAAGGAAAAAAAGAGTAAAAAAAGGATTGCGAGTTATACCACAGCAGAGTTAAGCGTTCTGACACATCAGCCTGCACAGTGCATCACATCATGCATTATAAGCAATTTTAAAAATGTATAACCCCTGAAAACCGTCAGAGCCAACCCACATCTCTAGCTAAAACACAACAACATATGCAGAACAAAATGAAATGGCTTTGATTACAATTTTTAATGAACATCAAAAAGTTCTCAATAACACAACTTTGCTGGCAGAAAACTGGATTTCACAGGCCAAAATTACTCCTTCCTAGTAAGACATGATGTGTAAGACATGATGTAACTATTTCAAGTCACAAAAAAATCCTCAAAATTAGTACTAACACAAAACATGTCCTAGAAATCTAAAGGGAACCATCGCTTTCATCAGAAGGTCTCTTCAATCAAAACAGTCAACCCACAAGTGACTGTCCCCCACATACAACGCTGGATCAAAGCATCAGCACCCTATTCATGGTGTAGGATTCTCAAAGCAAGAGCCTCTGCGGCACTCATTTAGGAACCGTAACCCGCTCCTGCTCCACATGGAGACCTACTCCGTCGTGAACGGTGAGGTGAAAAACCTAGCCCAAAACAGACTTGCGAGTCAACTGTCACATCTGAGAGGAACGATGGAAGATAGGAGAGCATTTACTCTTTGCTGAGGAAATCTACGACTCCGTAACATTGGGTACCTTACACCACTGTGCACAATCTGAGGTGAAATTCCAAATTCCTCATAATGCATTTCTTAGAATTTCAAACTCATAAAGTTTACCTTCTTGAATATTACACTTTTTACAGTACAAAACAGTGAATGCTCTCGTAACAATTAAAAAGAAAAATAAGAAAGACCCTATCCTACGTATTGGTCAAGAGCTTATCTGACACGTTTCTTTTGGGAAGTAAAGTTTTGCCTGACAGGGCCCTTAAGAACAACCGAATAACAAAATAACACCTCCTTAAACTAAAGAGGAAAGAAAAACACTACCATTTACAGAGAAATAACGTAGATAAAGTTCCCGCAGTACCTCTGAGTGGTGCCCTACACTTCCATTCTCAGATCCAGAATGCTGCTCGTTTCCTTCATCTTCAACATCGGATCCCGAATCTCGTTCATCCTGCACTGGAGTAGCTCCACCATCATCTACTCCGAAGTCAGAGAAGAGAAGTCAAGCTCGCTGACAGCCCGGTGCGGAGGTGCGCACTGACAGTGACCGCAGGCAGCGCTCACGCAGCCCCTCGGCCCGACAGCGCACACCCGTCAGGCTGGGAACAAAAACGAACCCCCGCAAGTACCCCCCGAGCCCACAGCAGCGGCCCCGGCTCGGCCCCCGTG